>NC_081411.1:345099489-345399489 GCF_030272615.1 Cryptomeria japonica
CGAAAATAGCTATGTTATATTTTTCTGAAAAAACCAGGAACAATTTTTCATGTGTGAAAGGTTTGACCCTCTTAATATTATCCATTTTTAAAAAAAAATAGTAGTTTAGAAACTAGATTTAGAGTACTACAATTCTTATTCTTTTTTCAACTCCTAGTTTTGAGTGCATGACCTTCAAATAGCTCTTTGAAGTATAGGTTTACCCGTTTTTAGAACAAAAAAAGTGGCCACTTATACCCCCTGTTTTGTTCACCATCTTGGTGTGCACTTACCCTATTGTTCCTAATAATAGAGTTGTTGTCTCTCAACTAGCACTATTGTCTTTCTTTTAGTGCTATTGACCATTAAATAGCACTATCACTCCTAGTTTTAGCGCTTTCGGTTCACTATTTGACATAATTAATTCTATTTGACAGAGTTTGTTTAGCGCTAATCTCTTTTTATAGTTGCGTTTGAACTTCTTTTAGCGCTTTCGTGTTAAACAATGCTTTTGTTTCCACATAGGGTAGCGCTATTGTAACAAAGAGTTGTAAAAAAATTTCCTTGTAACCGAAAAAATAAAAAATATTAGGCTTGTAGAAGCCCACCAAACATGCGGATTTTACTAACTTGTTATCTTTTGTGCAGGTTTGGACTAATCCCATTTTTGTAGGATTTCCATTAAGCTTAGGAAGTAAATTTATTTATGTTGCTAACATTGTCTTTAAAGTTAGGATAAAATGAATTCACTTGTTTTCTTGGTTAAAATCAACTTCACTTCCATTTGGGCTCTTAAAAGGAATCACACATTTTGTTTGGGTTTGTAAAAAGAATCTCATTTGTCAAAGTTAAAAAGAACCACAAACTCCAAACCCAACAAAATTTATTTTTTGCAAGTTAGGGACAATTTGAATTTGGTGCTTTAAAATCAACAAAACAATTTTTATTTCTTGCATCAAACTAAAATTCACAATCAACACTCCATTTTGGGCAAGATTAAAAAGAACAAGCCATTTGTCCCTTCAATTTCAATCGATTTACTTCAAGCAAAAATGTGTTCTCAATTCAGTTGACCAGGATTTCAAGTTCCTAGATCACATTGCTATATTTTGGTTTAAAAAGAATGTGTTTTTGGTGACTGGCATAGTTGTGCAAAGTTTGTCGAGTGGTCCTACTTCTAACACACACTATCCTCTCCCTTGGCTTTCGTGTCCTAGGTGCAAGAGAAAAGTGTTAGTAACACTCAAAATTTTATCTTTTTAAGAGAGGCCTACCAAGAGACACATCACTCTTGGGAATGACCTTGCACGGTAAATCCTTCAAGGCCGCCGCTATAGAAATCAGGTGTGAGTGAAAGTTGTAGCCTTGGGTATAGCCGTTCCTATAGTGTAACTTGCCGAAAGGACATATGGGCCCCACCACAAGTTACAAGGTTCTTAAGTGAGTCACTGCAGAATGAGCTTATGTCCCAAAAAATCAAACATTACTAGACACCTTTTTATATAGAAACCCACCCATTCTATTGATTGAGCATATTTGTGATAAATTCAGTGCAAGAGCATAGATGGTTTTGCTCCCAAGATACTCACCATACATATTTCCTTGTGTAGAAACATGGATTTTTGAAAGGCTACTTGTAGCTTGATAAAAGTGGTGACTCCCCCCATCATAGGGATCATCTCTCTATTATGCTCGTGCAAGACTTAGTATATCACAGCCTTACCTGCTACGACGGGAATCATAAGGTATGTAGTACCAAAGTTGAAGAAATTTCAAGATGTGGGCTGAAATTATTGCAACTGGCTATTTGACCTTATGGATAAAATGTGTTTGAAGTGTCTTCGTTTTGTGTCAGACTAGTGATAAATTGAGCCGACTTAAGGCTTTTGGAAAACATACACAAAAAACATTTGAAAAGGGGGTCAAAAAGTTCAAAGATTGGGTTGACTTAGACCCACACCTATTTGTGCCTATTGAGGTAACATTATTGTGTTTCTATGTTTTCTGTGTTTTCTTGTCAAAGAAAATCAAAACCAATTCAAAAACAAGTATTCATCCAACACAAAATTTTCAAAACCAACATTTGGCAAAAATCAAAACAAAGTGAAAAATCAGATATCAAATTATATGACCATCCTTCACATTTTGAGAAAGAAGAATCTTCGTCAACATATCAATTTGAAGAAAAGACCATTAAGCTCAAAGGCTTTCATCAAAAGAAGGAAATTTTTCTATCTCAATAGATAAATTTTTGTCTCAAACAGAGCCTTCTTGCATCATATGCGTCTATATCTTCAATGACAATCCAACGAGTTTGATCAAGAGTCTTTGAACAACATAGCTTTTACTCAATAAAGAGCTTTGAGTTATCATAAAAACAAAGGAGGCAAAATCAATCCTGCCTTCTTTCCAGATGTCTGCATTACATATAACATAGCTCGGGAAGCACCACCATCCCTCCGAGAGAGAAGAGGAAGAATTTGTCCCATATGTAACACAAAGTTTTTATTGAAGTTCCCATCCACTCTCACATTCATACATCATCAATCCATTTCAACTCTCAAAAACATAAAAAGGTCTTGTCCTAAGTTCTTTTTAGATGTTGCTTGAATCAAAACAACACATCACTCTTTATAATGTCCCTACATCTAGGATAAACTCATCCTAAGAGGCATTTCTATGTAGGTTAAAACTAGTCTATGAGTGCATCCTCTCATTACTAGATATCTTGGTTTGTAACACATCTCAAACCTTGCTATACCTTATCATATCAAACATTGTTGACAACACAAAAAGCAATTCATAAAAGGACTTTGGTAACATCAAACCTTTAGTGTTAGAGATCCATATGCTAAAGCCTTCACCAAAAATTTATCTCTCATTCCATCACCAACTCATAATCATTTTCACCAAACTTCAACAACTTTTTCAAACAAAAATGGCTCAAACTAGATCAAGGACTAGACAACTAGAGGTCGAAGAAGAAGAGGATGAAAATATCAATGAATTTCAAGAAGCCCTTGGAGGAAATGAAAATGATGAAAATCCTAGTACTCCCACTCCTAAAGTATTAGAAAGGGCACAACACAACCCCCTCTTCAATCAACTTTTCGATGAAATCCTCAAAAATAACGCTGATGCTCATTTTTTGAGACTTGCTCAAGAGGGAGCCAAACTACCCTCTGATTTTGATACTACACAATTATGGCAAGCATCAAAACACCATAGTCATAATGAGGGTGGAAGAGGTCGAGATAACTTCAGATATGACCTTAATCAAGGAAATCCCCCACCTACTCCTCCTCCTAATGACATTGACATGTTGAGGCAATAAGTCAAGAATCTAGCCCAACAACTCCACAATGATGTGAAAAGTACCCAGTTTTCACTTAATGATATTTTCCCCTATCCCTTTGATAGGAATATACATTTTCCACCCCTTTCCATGAGGGTTTGAAACACATAAGTTCAAAAAACTATAGGGGAAAAGGAGACCCTAGAGATCATGTCAGGGAATTTCACTCAGCTTGCCTAGAAGTGGGATATGAAGACACATATATAATGCACCTCTTTCCTCGGAGTTTGGGAGGGATAACCATGCAATAGTTTTCCCGACTAATAGGCGACATTAGAACATTTGAGGAACTTATCCAAAATTTTGTTGCACATTATTCACACAACATAGAACACGATGTTACCATGGCAGATTTGTGTAATACCAAGCAAAAACCAGGGGAGCTATTTTCAGCTTTCCTACAATGGTGGAGAGAACTATCTATTAGGTGTTCTCTTCATCTACCTGAATGAGAGCTAGTGGAATATATTTATTTCCAACTTGAACGATGAAATAGAATTCCACCTAGACATGAAGGGCATAGAATCCTTTGCTGACATGATCACACAAGGGTTAAAATGTGAAAGGGCCCTCATTAACAAGGGACTTATCAAGATATACAATGAACCAAAAGATGGCCCTCTCCTACACTTTAATAGTGATAAACCCAACTTCTCGAATAAAAACAAAAACATCATCAAAGAAGGGGTTGTAGATGCAAGGACTATAAAGAGTACACAACCTGTGGTCCGACTTGCGGGGCAAAATCCCCCTCCTAAAAACAACAATGTGGATCCTCCACCAAATCAAGGACGTAATGCACCACAAGAGGAACCAAGACAACGACAATAGAATTATAAACCAAAACATACATACACACCCTTAGGGAAACCTATTGAAACAGTGTTATGTCAATTGGTCTCTTCGAATCTGGTGACCTTACCAAAGACATCTAATTACGAACCTCAGGTCAAACCTCCATGGTGGAGAGATAATGAACATTGCAAATTCCATCAAGGGAAAGGGCATAAAACAAGTAATTGTCATAGATTGAAAGATCTTATTCAGGATCTTATTGATCGAGGTGAGATTGAAATTGAAGGACATGACCCAAAAACCTCAAATAATGATCATCTCATGTTTAAGAATCTGCTTCCATCACAAGATCAAAGGGGTCCTTCCACTTCAGGGTGAAACATAGATACAACTGATTATATGCGAGCTGCCTATAATTACACTGTGAATCACCTATATGATGGCAATGAACAAATTGCTACCATTATCATCAAAGATCCAAACCCTACCTACAATGTTGTTACACGTCATAGCAAGATCACCATTAAAGAAGCTCCACAAGGCACAACCTCCATCCCAAAGCAGTATAACCTTGTGGAATAGTTAGATAAGACGCCTGCACTTATATCCATTTTAGAGCTTTTGTGCCTATCCCCATCTCATAAAACAATCTTGGATCAAGCTCTCTAAGAGGCATCATTCCCTGCCAATCTAAATACAAATTAATTTCAAGCTATGGTTTGTAATATGAGGTCATCACCATGTCTCACTTTCTCTAAAAGCGACCATACATCCTTCCAACAACCTCATAACACCTCACTCCATATTGAAGGATTTATCAACCAGCACAGGATCAAGCGAGTCTTGATTGACAATTGAGTAGGCCTAAATATATGTACATTACAATTGGTCACAACATTGGGATATGCAACTGAATTAGTGGACCCCCGCAAAAAGATAACCATAAAAGCCTATGATGATGTAGAGTGTTCTTCAAAAGGAGTAGTTGTGTTACCAATCCAAGTGGGTCTAGTGGTGAAACACATCATATGTCAAGTTTTGGACCTTCCTCTACCATATAATTTGTTGTTAGGGAGACCTTGGATACACGCCATGCAAGCCATTCCATCCACCTATCACCAATTTATCAAGTTCTGTCATAACGGTGTAGAAATTACGATCCTTGGTGATGCAAATCCATTTGCATATAGTAACAATATCAACCAAAGGTTACCATTCCTAACAACAGAGAAGCTATCCCATCCACATCATATGTTAGTCCAGCCTCTCTTTCCAATTCAAACACCACTATACCAAAGCAAGAGAAGCTAAAAATGAAAATGGCAGAGGAGGGTCCTGGGGAATACAATCTAAGCCAAATCTTTTGTGTTGGGCAACTACCCACTTCCCTTAGAACTCATGGTAAGCCTCAAAGGTTGCTTCAAGAACCACTAGTTAAGCCAACATGCACTTTGGTGCCTTTTATCCTTGGAAAGAGTCAGAAAGAGGAGATTAGAGATGAGGACTTAGTAGAATAGATTTATAAAGACCCTATCACCACGGAAATCCCACAAGCTAAGCTTCCCATAGATCAATATGGCCAAGGCCTTACCATTATGCAAAGAATGGGATATGATGGTTAGAGTGCTTTGGGACCTTGCAATCAAGGATGACAAGAGCCATTGTAGCCTGAATTAAAGCCTAAAGATAACACTGGATTAGGTTTTCAAAAGGAGGCTCTTCCTAAGCTCAGATTCTAAGGGAAACCCAACAAACCTCTATATCAGCCTAATACTCTAAAGAGGCCACCCTTGATTATATCAACAACACCAAGAACTACACCAACTGCCCCAATAAGGCTGAGAATCTCATTAAAACCATCCACAACACCAATCATACCACCAATCAAACCAACAACCCCATCAGCAGTAGCAACCACATCAACAACACCATTAGCAGTATCAGAACCCCCAACAGTATCGACAACACTGATAATTCCATCAGAAACAACAGATTCAACAACACCGATACTCCCAGTATCAAATTCATTGATCCCAATAATCCTCCCTGCAACACCAACTATTGCATCTCCAAAGGTACATCAGCCGATTATGCCTACAGTATTTAACTCAAAAGATATCCTGGTTTGGTATAGTTATCAGATATTGGAAAGCGACTCAAAGACCGACTCACATGAGTGGAAATTTGATTCCATACATTTCAATACTTCAGATGAGGAAGACGCATCACCACCTCCACCTCGCAAAGAAATCCCTATTTACGGAGAAGCACAGATTAAAACCTCTTGGGTTCGTGAACTGGAAACACCTTCCGCAGATCCTACGTCACATCCTACACCTGATTCTGACAGGGAGAGTACCATCAATGACTTTCACCATAATGTCTTAACCCTCACTGACACATCTTATGAACTTAACATGATCGATGAGGTAATTCCCATTATCCATCCCGAACTCATCAAATGGAACCAACCAAATCCCCATACCTTGACCAATTCCAAAACGATGAGGTGATCATTGAATTTTTGGAACTATGGGATAATATACCAAGTGGGGATCACACAACTAGAATCACCATCAAACTTAATAGTGTAGCATACTTTGGCGCGGATGCCAAACCTTTCAGATGCAAAAATATTACAATAAAACATGGATCTTCTAGTGAAAATAACATTATGGCACTGTTTGATCCTAAAAAAGTAAAAAGAAAGAGTGTATCCAACGGTGAAAACCTCTCTAAGGCGCATATGGATGAAAGGTTTGACATCCTCCCCTCTAGTACAAATCAGGAACGATCAACGATCCTCATTAAGGAAACAAAAGAATTCAATGTTGGGACCTAGGAGGCTCCTCACCAAATACATCTGACATCTCTTTTAACTTCAAAGGAACAACCTAAGTTTGTAGAATTCTTCCAGAAGAATCACATCAACTTTGCATGGTCATATGCTGACATGCCTAGTCTTGATCCTTATTTTTTCATGCATCACCTCACTATGGCAGAAGGAGATAAACTAGTAAAATAGAAGATTCGTAAGATGCACCCCTAGATTGTGGTACTATTCAAAGAAAAACTTAAGAAACTTTTGGATGTTGGTTTTATTAGACCAATTGATTATGTAGATTAGATATCCAATATTGTACCTTTCAGCAAACCAAATGGGGGCATCTGTATCTGTACTGACTTTAGAGATCTAAACAAAGCATGTCCTAAAGATGACTTTCCCCTACAAAACATTGAAATGATTGTGGACCTAACAATAGGACATGACATGATTTCTCTCATGGATGGCTTTTTAGGGTACAACCAAATAAAGATCACTCCAAAGGATCAACATAAGACTACCTTCACATGTCCATGGGGAACACATTGTTGGAATGTAATGCCTTTTGGTCTAAAGAATGTAGGGGTGACCTATCAAAGAGCAATGACCACCATCTTTCATGATATGATGCATACCATAATGGAGGATTATGTTGATGACTTATTGGCAAAATCATTAACAAGAGAAGGTCATCTTGCAATATTAGATTAAATCTTTCATAGACTAGAACAATATCATGTTCGACTCAACCCAAAGAAATGTGTCTTTGGAGTAACCTCAGGGAAGCTTCTAGGATACATTATCTCAAGCAAAGGCATTGAGGTTGACCCGACAAAGGTCAAAGCAAACATGGACATGCCACCTCCAGGGAACATTAGTCAGCTAAGGACATTACAAGGGTGGCTACAATCCATCTGAAGATTCATTGCACAACTAGCAGATAAGTGTCATTCGTTTACACACCTATTACACAAAAACATCCACTTTCAATGGGATGCTAGATGCAAACAAGCATTCTAGATGCTTAAGGACTATCTCATAAATACACCATTGCTAATCCCACCAGATCCAAGAAGACCTCTATTGCTCTATATTTCAGCAACAAATACGACATTGGGAGTGCTACTAGCTCAACATAATGCAGAATGGAAAGTGTGTTGTATATTATATCTGTCGCACACTGGTTAGCTATGAACTCAATTACACACATATTGAGTGAGCTTACCTAGCAGTAAACTTGGTAGCCACTAAGATGCGGCACTACCTATTGACACATAAAGTACAAATCATTGCAAAGATCGATCCACTAAAGTACTTACTCAGCAAAGCAGCATTGCCAGGTCATTTGGCCAAATGGGTGATGATTCTGAGTGAATTTGACATCAAGTACATGGACCGTAAGGCTATTAAGGGCCAAGTTATTACTGATCAGTTGACCGATGCACCCCTCATAGGTGATCATCCTCTTGTTTCCAATTTTCCAGATGAAGAGATATTCATGATCACAACAACGCAACCATGGAAGCTCTACTTTGATGGTTCATATACTAGACATGGCTTGGGGGCAGGCATTCTATTTATCACACCTCAAGGTGATAGCATCCCAAAGTCTTGCAGACTAACTTTTACATGTACAAACAACATAGTTGAATATGAGGCCCTAATCACCAGACTTAGACTAGCCATACAATGGAAATTGAAAGAGCTACAGATATATGGTGACTCCCAACTGGTCATCCGACAAGTCACAGACGAATATTAGAACAAGGATGATAAACTCATGCTGTACAAGCAAATGGTGGACAATTTAAAAGAATCATTTATGACTATCACCTTTGAGAAGATACCTAGAGATCAGAATCGAGCTACTGATGCCATGGCTACAATTGTATCTCTTAGATCTTCCACAAAATTCAACACGCTAGGAGTTCTTGGTAGAACAACTTTGGATTCCCACTTATGATATCCCCGAATCCAAGATTATATGTCACCTTGTTGGTTCCGAATCCCCATGGTATGGTGAGTTCTACACCTACCTTCATGATCATGTACTTCCTCCTAACCAATCAAATAACCAACACAAAACCTTCATTCGCCAAACCGCTCAATACACCATCATTGTTGAAACCCTATACCGACGCAGTCTTGATGGTACTCTCCTTTGATGTTTGGAACAAGATGAGACAATAAAGGCCTTGGAAGAGGTACATGAAGGAATTTGTGGGACTCACTCAAGTGGTCCTTCCTTAGCAAAGAAGATCATGCGCATAGGATAATATTGGCCATCCATAGAAAACTACTCCTACTATTTTGTCAAAAAATGCAAGAAATGCAAAGTTCATGGAGACCTAATACATGCACCAGCACAAGAATTGTGACCAATCACAACACCATGGCCCTTTTGTCAATGGGGACTGGACCTTGTGGGTAAAATTCATCCATCTTCATCCAACGACCACAAATTCATTATTACCACCACCGAATACTTCACAAAGTGGATTGAAGTTGTTCCACTTACCCAAGTCACCGACAAGCAGATAGCCTCATTCATCCTTAATTACATCATTTGCCAATATGGTGTACCCATGTACATCATCACAAATAATAGGATTCCTTTAAAAAATTACGGTGTCCGTGAGCTTTGTGAGAAGTTTCACATCCAACACTGCTTTTCCACTCCCTATTACCCACAAGGCAATGGTTAGGCCAAAGCATCAAACAAGAACGGATTGAGAATCCTCAAGAAGATAGTCAATGACATTGGCCATGGACGTTCAATTAAATCCAGCACTATGGGTGTATTGAACTAGCATTCGAACCCCTATAGGTGCAACTCCCTACTCACTGGTCTATGGTGCATAAGCCATCCTTCCTATTGAGCTTGAGATACCATCTCTACGGGTTTCCTTGCATAATATGATAGATGATGAAGTATACCGAGTCTCTCATCTTCAAAACTTGGAACTACTTAATGAAAGGTGAAAAGCTCCATACAACCACCTCAAAGCTTATCAACAACGCATGAGCATAAGCTATAATCACTGGGTTAGACCTCGTACATTTGAGGTAGGTGATCTTTTTCTTAGAGAGAATCCTTATAACCAACCAAATAAAGAACATCAGGGAAAGTTTGAATCAAACTAGTTGGGTCCATATGTTATCAGTGCTGTATTTGGGTCCAGGGTATATCAGTTGGCTACTTCAGAAGGAGAACCGCTAGCATATCTGATCAACAACATGTACCTCAAACGGTTTCATACATAAGTTGTATAGGGCATCATGCTCCAATATAGACCAGAAAGAACACCAAAAACATTTAGATAAATGTCCTAAAGAAAATACAAAAAAAAAAAAAAATAGTAAAGAAAAATCATGCATCCAAATAGTGAACAACCACTCCGGTGGCACCTTGGGTAAGTACGATGGTGAAAACCTGGCAAACAGGTGCCACTTGTAAAGGCTATGGCTCCACTATCTTTTAGAATTGTTGCGATCGCATTCATTTGCATCCACTCATCCATCAGTCAAACCATGGCTTGTTATTGATCTGTAATCAGAAATAGTACTTCATGCATCCTGCATCCCGCTTTTTCATAGTCATGTCTCAACTAGGGGAAATTCTCTTAACCTATTGATGGAAGTGGATTCTACATTACTTGTGATTAATTGAGTTCTTCATTCAAAACTATCTCACAAAATCCAAAAACATTCAAAAAGACTCACAAAATCCCAAAACATCATAAGACATCAAAAATCAACCAAAAACATGACCACGCATAATATCCTTTGTACATAAGCATCAAAGAAAACATCAAATAGAAATTTTGAGATACTCAATGATGACCACTTATCAAATCAACCAAACAATCAAACATCGACACACAACTATCTTAACAATGATGCATCCTTCCTTACTAAAACAAAGACAAAGATAACATTTTCTTTGACAAGCAAATTCTGTTTAAGCTATCAAGTACTTGGTCAGTTTGATAAGTTATTTATTCATTTATATCGGGTTCATACGCTACTCCAGGATATCCACAAGTGATTAGATTAGCCGAGATGGTTCCTAAGTATCATTTGTTTTATCATTTGTGAATTGTTCCAATGAAGTTTTGGGGCATGTACTAATGGTGTCTACGTGGGAAGTTCACTAAGCTACATGACCATATGCAAAAATCTAGTCATGGATCACTATGACTTACTGACTACAGCATATACCTCGACCGTCTACACATGAACCAGAATGGAGGGTCCATATTCTTTATCTATACTGCTTGCTTATAGATACAATGCTCCAAACTTGGTTCCTACTACCTCATCCAAGATTGATACTACCATTACTCAATGATGACAAAAATAAAGAACTATGGATCATCATTTCATCTCATTTTTTATATATTGCATTCCATTGCATATTAGCCATCCATTTGATCATTCATTATTCATATTTAGGGTTTTGTATGCAAGTGTGAACAAGTTAAAATACGAGAAGTTATTTAATAGGAATTGGTCTTGGATACAATCGTGATGCAATTCTTTGATACATCATCAGTGCATCATACAATTTCTCACCAACTTGCATTCATCTATCATAAACACATGGCATTATCATTCCATTACATTTAGTTGCATTTAAATGAATCTAGTTCATTATCATTTACTTGCATGTAGGTTCATTACATCCATTTTAGATATTCATTTAAGTGCATCTAATATAATTTAGTCGCATTCATTATCATTTACTTACATTATCACCCTTACATTATTATTTCATCATTGCAAAATAAAGGCATTTAGATTCATTTGTATGAATTTCCAATTATTTCATTTACTTTCATTATTAGCCATCAATGTACATTCCTTTAGTCATCTAGGTACAGTTAGATGTCTTTTAAATTATTCAAAAGCATTCATCATCATTTAAGTTTGTTTACAATACATTCATCTAGATTCATTTAGTTGCATTCATTTACATTTATCTATCTATTAGTCAAGTAAATTCATCTATCCATCCAGTATATTCTTATACTCATTCATTTCATTCCCATCTTAAATTTTTTTATCTCGATTCATTAAGATGAATTCATTATCCTTTTAATTGCATTAAGGTACAGTTATTCATTATCCCTTAGTTGCATTTATTTGCATTATCATTTCACTTAGTCATGTTTTAAGTCATTTAGAATCATAACATAAACATTTGTCTCAACATTTGTTTATTCCTTTTTACAAGTGCATTCATTTAAGATCATCACATAAACATTTGAATCACCATTTGTTTATCCATTTTGCATTCATTTTTAAACCATCTATAAACATTTACATAAGCCATTCAATTCATTACATTTCATCATGTCAAACACAAGATGGATCTCATCATATCATCAACATAAACACTAAGTACTATCTATCTCGTACTCATCATCGTTCATTCATCACTATGCATACAAAGTCATCATGGCATTACATACATAAATAATCCACATATTCACGCTATCCATCGGATACCCTACATACACATGTCAATAACTTATCCATAAAACATGCATAGATAAATCATCTCATCAACATATACATCTAGCAAGTAAAAACATCTATCTAAGAATAAATCATAAATCACCATCTTGTATAAATCCATACATATTATCAACATGCATATCATCACAAAATATGGGATCTCCTCATATATCAAATCATCTATCATCTCGCAAAAACATACATGTATCAGAGTATAGTGATGTCAAAAATATTGGCTACCAAGAGCCATTCAAGTCATAGTCCAAAATGACAATATAATAAAATACATAAATCTCTCTCAAATGGCACTCTGGCAAGATGCTGCACCCCCATCACCCCCTGCTCCACCACTACCCCCTGCACCACCCGCACTATCTCATCGTGGAGGCCCCGTAACACCACCACTGCTCTACATCCTCTAAGACCACTCTGATCTTGCCCAACACATCTGTGAATAGCTTAGTGCCCGCTGACTAGATGGCACCGCCTGCTCATATAAACCCCACCAATAATCTATCTCCGCCTAAGCCCACCATATCTCCCTCAACACCTCCCCAGTATGACCCTGTGCTCCTACCACAACTTGTTCTCTATCCTACAGCTCTCTTAATCTCTCCACTGCATCATCTCTCTCTTATAGCACTATAGTCAACTCTGACTCCTATGCAAATAGTTGAACATCTCTAGCTACAATCTCTACCTCATACTCCTCCACCTATGCCTCGACTGTTGTAAGTCACATCTGCATATATACTAGCATATTCTCCCATAGATCTACTCCTCCCATCCCCATAGGATCCTCTCCACCTGTAGCTCCCTCTCCTCCACTAGTAGATCCCTCTCCCATATCCATAGGTGCCTCTCCCTCTCCCATATCCTTGCCACCTAATCTAACTCCTCCCTGAATCAAAGGACCCTGTGATAGTCACAACGGCTGCCCGCCTCTCCCTCTCCACTATAACCATCCTCCTCCACCACCTCCACCTCCACCTCCACCACCTCCTCCTCCTCCTCCAAAACCTCCACCACCACCTCTCCCACCACCTCCTCCTCCATCACCTCTACGTCCTCCTACTCCTTTTCCTCCTCTCCTTCGTCATTGTCTCCTATCATCCTTAAATTATGGTACTAGCTCAGCTGGATCTGAAATGCATGGAATTAGATGCATGGTACGATACTATGTGTACTCCTCCATCACTCTTGCATCCACAATCCCCAACCTCATATGCCATGGTCTCGCCTATAAAGTCCGGAACTCGGCTAAGGCCTGATCATATGGTAACACTGGCCCCCACTGGAATCTCTCTCGTACTGCTCGTGCGTACTCCCTTGATCCACTCGGTACTCCTTGCCTCCGCCTGAACTGCCTCATCACTCTGTTGGGTACCTATCTCTCCATATTGTAGGATGTCCTACCAATCAAATACCATGTCATAAATACATAAGGAAAAGCCTCTGCATCATCCTCCTAAGGCTCAAACTTAATTTATGGCCTCCATATCACTGCATCCAAATCATCTAATGCCTGCTACCACCACTCCAACTTCCCCTGGTGGGGCTGACTCATCATACCTCCGTACATGTACACGTAGGGCTGATCTACCACCCTGAATCTTAGACATACCAGTCGTGTAACTGGTAGGTGCTCCCATGCCTAGATATGTACTAAAGTAATGCCAACTCCCAATCAGCTCGTCTCTCAGTAAACCACCTCATGAAGCTCCCTGTATCGGTGTGATAGCACACATGGCCCCCATGCATAGTGGGTCCCATCTGTCACCATGCACTCAATCACTTGGCCCCAACCCATGACTAGTCCATGTGATTGTCGATCGAGGCATAGCAAACCCCGATAATGCTTGATAAAACAACTGGTAATGGCTCATATAATGCCACTATCTCCTCCCACGCAATCGAGCCATCCTGAATATAGACATCCTCATCGAATATCCATTGTACTACTATTGTACCCAATCCTCGGTCATACTTAACCAGATCCCCTCAGATAGGAATGTGCAAAATCCTCCACACATCCTCCAGTGTAATGGTCATCTCTCCCATCGATAAATGGAATGTACAGGTCTCATTGTGCCATCACTCTACTAATGCAGTCACTAGTCCATGATTCGTCCAAATCATGGGCATGTACATCATGTCATATAATCCAGTAGCTGCAACGCAATCAATCTCTGCCTTAGTCAACTGATCTCGTAGCTGCTGTGTGGTTGGATGCCGCTCTTGCATCTGAAGAATGGGAAGATCCTCCTACACAAACACATCAACCTCATCATTAGTTGTTTTGTTTCAAACTTTCTTAAGTTTAAACCTAGACTATCAATAGATACTTTGATCAAGTATCTTCAGGTCTCAAAAGGTAAGCGATCATGGAAAACCTAGACTACGAAAGACATTTATCATAATGACCTAGTCTCAACGGGGCTTCTATGAATCAAAACAACTTATCCATCCATCCACCCAACATCAACATCAGGAGATTATTTTTCTAACATTGGGACATCTATTTTTCGGACAATAGCGCTATTTTGCTAACAATTGCGCTAAAACAACTACACACTAGCGCTAAAAAACCAAACGCGCTAAAAGACCTATACAAAAGCGCCATAACATGGTGATAGCGCTACAACATTGACTCATCCTGCTACAAAAACATTCGCACTAATACTACTATACGACTGCGCTACAACAAGGCGATAGTGCTAAAACCACAATGCAATAGCGCTATTTTAGCTGATAATCGCACTAAGACACAGTTTTACCGCTATTGTCATAGTTGGACTTGGACGCTTGGAAAAACATATCAAAAATGCATTTAAAAAAAATTCAAATTTGCGTACCATTGGTCCGTAGTCATCTGGCCGCTGGAATCGACAAACCCACTCTAGTCGATGATCTGCTATCAGTACCGGCATGCTGACTGCTACTCGCTCTTTCACAAAAGTCACTATCAGAGCTTTGAATCACTGTGGAGATGGATGCAAATGACCTCGTTTTTACCCCTTCTTCTCCATAAATACCCTTAGCCCTAACCCTAATTTTACCCCACTCACCACCGTGGTCCCCGTGAACTTCCAACGCCTCTCATTTCTCCATTTTACTCCCGATTTCTTCCATTCTTTCACCGTTATTGCTATTTTCTTCTCTTCTATCTCCCCACAAATTCTCGTTCTTTTTCAAGAGATCTCCCTATTTTTCAAAAAATTTCGGCCCCTCGCTCGAGGGGGCATACCACCCATTAAATTAACATTTATGGGACATATTTCTTCTCGCCTATTTTTATTTCTTTGAAACGACGTGATAAACCACACAGTCTCAAAGAGGGGCAAATGTAGTCGCATAAATCTGTTCATTTAATTAAATAAATATTTACTATTTATTTGACTAATAAATCCACTAGCCAACAGTTAATTAAATTAACATTTAATTAATTCATCTTCGATCATTCTCCTATTAATTAAATAAATTATTCAATTTATTTCAATTAATTCATTAAACCAAATTCACAATCAACTAAATGAATAAATCCTATATATTTAATTTAATCCGCTTTACTCTTTTAAATAAATAAGTAAAACATTTATTTAAATCATTAAATCCCCCCCACTTGCATTCTCCTACAAATGCAAGTTGCAACCACAATTGAAATAAATTAAATTAAATTTTAATTTAAATCCTATTTTCCCTCACCCACCAAACCCACTTGTAATCCTAAAACCCCTTCTAGACCCTTCTAACCACTTTCTAACCATTGCTAATTAGCCTAATCCATCCCCTAAATATTGTCACATTCCTAAGCATCTTGGAGTCACTTCTCAAAGCCTTCAAAGTCTTTGAAAAACATTTAATGCTTTGTGTGTTCAACAAGCTAACCTCTAAAGTCTTCCAAACCACTAATGGCTCTTACATGACCATTAATGGCTCTTACATAACCATTTATGGTTAAATTTACTTTCTCCCATGGTTAGAGACTTTACCTCTAACTCAACCCTCATTTGACTCATGGGTCTATTCAAGCATTTATTGCTTTGACCATGGTTATCCTCACTAACTCTTGCACAAGAGTTTATCCATTGGATAAAGACATTATTTATTGGATAATGGCTTTATTCTTTCAACTCAACATCAACCTTACCTCCCAAGTTAAACCTCAAGTCATGTCAAGCATTTAATGCTTATTCCCTCTCCTCTCAACCCATCTCTTATTGACATTTGTCATCTTGGGATTGGATTGAAATCCCTCACATGGACAATAAACCCATCAATCCTGACCCTTGTTGAGATTACTCAATCTCAACCATCTATTGCTCAATTTTACCTATAAATAGAGCTCATTTTCTTCATAATCCAGATCCTGAAATCTTGTATGCATCTAATTTATAGTGAATTTTAGAGAGCATTTAGCATAATCATCTATATTGTCATTTTGGGATAAAATTAATATTAGATAATTAAATAATATGTCATTTTAGCTTGTTCACATTTGCATTCTCATAATCATCCATTTTACAATCTTGAACCTCCATAAGACATCCATAATAGTGCAAAAAGCTACTAAGAGCTACACTCATTTGGGGACTTGGAGAGGAGAGGAACAAGGGAGGAGTAGCTACAAGCATGGTGGAGGGCATTTTGAGATGCCTTGTTTCCTTTCTTGGAGTTATCAAGCTTTCTATTTTATGTGTTGTGTCTCTCTTGATAGGCTTTCTTAGGATAGTGTTTGATTTGTGATTTCTAACACTAACACTTGTTTGTTGCTTGTTGTTTTGTATTGTCTTGACAATATCCTACCCATTCCTTTTTGTAGAGCATCAGTAACTATACCAAGATGGAGAGGAATACTAACAAGTAGTAAACAATGTTAGCATACCAACATAACAATATGGAAAAGGATTTCATATCATGCAAAAAATGGAATATGACTGCAGTGGTCTTATAGGGAAAAAAAAGGTATTCTAGAACCTATACAACTTCCTTCCCAACATGTTAAGGACAAGAAGTGAGTAAGTTTTGGACAGAACAAATTGCCTCATAAACAAGAAAGGAAAACAACAACTAAACAACAAAAACAAGAAGCAGTCCACAAGAAACAACAAGAAGAAGCAGTCTGCATACAAGAAAAAGAAGAAGCAGTCCACAAGCAACAAGAGGAGGAGAACAACTAAAAATAAGAAGAACTTTCCCATAAGAGAGAAGAAGCCACCCATAATATTTATGAAAAAATATTCAGATTACAAGCTTCTTGTGAGACAAACTTTAATGAGTGGGAATGTCACTCATATCATTATGAAGAATCCTCTGAAGGATCCTGCTATGCAAAAGATGTCAATGTTGATGTAGTTCACTCATATTTAGAACAAACATCAGAGTATAGACCACTTGAAGTAGAATCACAACATATTGGTTATGACTATAGAGAGGACAATCAGAGACTAATCGAGAGAGGTCATTCTAAGGAGAGTAACATCATAGACCTGGAAGTAACCATTGAAAACTTTGACATTTTCATTATGACCCTTACCATTTTTGAGACTAACCAATCAAATGACCCTTTACCTTTGATACATCGAGAGCTTATTGATTGGGAACAAAATGAATCCTTTGTGATAGATACCTTTCCTAATAACTATTCTATTTCTCAATATATCAATGCCATAGAACCCAAAACATCTTCCACTAAGGAATTTAAGGATTAAAATTCTAGTTGAGGGGGTTCCAAGTCTCTCATTCACAAAAATAAAATAAATAAATCGAATATTAGATCTAATGGTAACCATTTGATGGAAACATTAGATCAAGAAAAAGTAAAAAAGAAAGGACGCATCTGATGGTGAAAACCTCTGAGAGGCGCTGAAGGATGAGAGACTTGACACTCTTCCTGAACATTATCAGGAAAGATTTCTAATATTGATTGATCCCACAGAAGCAAGGAACATTGACACTGAATAAATGACAAAGATCATACACCTAGCTGCATCAGTGACAGAGCAAGAAAGACCAGATTTCATCAAATTTCTCAAGCAAAGATAGATCAATTTTGCTTGTTCCTATGCTCATATGCCACCTGATTGGATCCTAATTTTATAATGCATCATATCCATAGCTCCCAAAATAAAACTAGTAAAGAAGAAACTAAAAAAGATGCATCCACACATAGCTCTACTAGTGAAAGCAAAATTGAAGAAACTATTAGATGTGAGATTCATTCGACTGATTGACTATTTAGAGTGGATATCAAACATTGTTCCTGTGTCCAAACTAGATAAGAGAATCCGAGAATGTATAGATTTTAGGGATCTCAACAAGGCTTGTCCAAAGGATGATTTTCATCTGTCGAGCATAAAGATCATTGTAGATTTAACAACAGACCATTCTATGCTATCACTTATGGATGGTTTTTTTCAGGATATGATCAACTCAAGATAGTACCAGAAGATCAAGATAAAAAAAAATTCACATTCCCTTGGGGTACATATTGTTGTAATGTAATGCCTTTTGGATTAAAAAATGCAAGGGTAACTTAGCAACGTGCAATGACTACAATTTTTCATGACATGATCTACGTATTCATGGAGGATTATGTAGATGAAATGCTAGCCAAATCACTCACTTGAGAGGGCTATCTAGAGATCTTAGATAAGATATTTCAGTGTCTAGAAAAGTTCAATGTGCAACTCAATCTAAAAAAGTGTGTGTTTGGGGTCACATCTGACAAACTCTTGGGGTACATAGTTTCAACTAAAGGCATAGAACTAGATCCAACAAAGGTTCAAGCAATCAATGAAATGTTAGATCCTAGGAACATCTCTCAACTAAGATCTCAACAAGGAAGAATACACTCCATTCAAAGATTCATCTCCCAATTGACTGATAAGTGTCACCATTTTACTCATTTGTTGCATAAGTGTTCCCTTCAAGTGGGATGAAAAATTTAAAGAAGCCTTTAATTAATTAAAACAATATTTGATGAATCCACCTATATTGATGTCACCAATAGAAGGAATGCCACTTTTACTTTACATATCAACTATTGAGGTATCTTTAAGAGCTCTACTAGAACAAGAAGATTCTACAGGGAAAGAATAGGCTATTTACAACATCAACATGATACTGAACTCACTTACATATTCATTAAAAGAGCATGTTTAGCAATGGTCTTTGCTTCTCTGAAATTGCTACATCATATGTTAACACATATAGCCAAGCTGATAGCCAAGATTGATCCACTAAAGTATCATCTCAACAAAGCTACATTAACAGGTCGATTGGAAAAGTGGGTAGTGATATTGAGTGAATTTGACATTCAATATGTGGATAGAAGAGCAATCAATGTTTAAGTGATTGAAGATCAGTTAGTTGAAGTACCATTGCAAGATGATCATCAAATGCATATTGAATTCCCCGATGTAGATGTTCTTACAATTACAACACACCCTTGGAAAATATACTTTGATGGATCTTACACTAAACATGGATCGAGTGCTAGAATAGTTTTTGTCAGTTGTCAAGGGAACACAATTCCTAAATCTTATAGGTTGATTCTCCCTTGTATGAATAATGTGGCTAAATATGAAGTAGTAGTCACTGATATTAAAGTAGCATTGGAATGGAAAATCATAGTTTCCCAACTTGTCATCAACCAAGTGAATGATGAATATCAAACAAAAGATGACAAGTTGATGTCATACAAGAGAATGGTAGATAATTTCAAGAAATATTTTGTTGAGATTAAGTTTGAACAAATTTTAAGATTAGACAAAAAAGTTGCAGATGCCATGGCAACTATTGCTTCGCTTCTACAAATTCCAGAAAAGAAAAATCATTACAAATTCTTAATGGAACAATTGTTAATCCTATATATGGCAGTCCCAATTCCCAAATCATTTCCCATCTAGTTGGTCTTGATTCCTCAACATATGAGATGATTTATACATATCTGAAAGAAAATAAACTTCCACTCAATCTATGGCGAAACCAATAAAATTTTATTCATCAAGTATCCCGATACACCATAATAGCGAATACCCTTTAATGATGAGGCCTTGATGACACTCTCCTTAGATGTCTTGAACGTGAGAAATCTGAAACTGCATTAGGAGAAGTTCATGAGGGTATTTGTGGTACTCATTCAAGTGGTCCTACTCTAGCTAATAATCTCATACAAATGAGATGCTATTGGCCGATCATGGAGAAAGATATATTTCAATTTGCTAAAAAGTGCAAGAAGTGTCAAATTCATGGTAATCTCATGCATGCACCTGTATAGGAGCTACAACTGTCGACATCTACATGACCTTTTTATCAATGGGGTCTTGACCTCATGGGCAAGATTTATCCTTCTTCCTCAAGTGGCCTCAAGTTCATTATCATATCCACTGAGTATTTTATGAAATGGACTGAAGCTATCACATTAATCATGGTTACTGACAAACAAGTAGCCTCTTTTATACCGAATTACATTATCTATCATTATGGTATTCCTATATCCATTGTCACTAACAATGGCAGGCACTTTAAAAACCATGATGTGTAAGGAATTTGTGATAGATTTCATATCTAACATCACTTTTCAACACCTTATTATTTGCATGGGAATGACCAAGTAAAAGCCTCAAATAAGACCATTCTAAAAATCCTAAAGTAAACTATTAACGATGCTGGCTGTGATTGGCACATCCTACTAAACCTCGCCTTGTGGGCCTACCGCACTAGCATTCTCATGTTGGCTTGATGATGATTCTAATGTATTCATCACTTGTTGTCATTGATGAAACACTCTTACACACACATGATTATATTGACTACTGGTATACCTTGTGGTTAATCTCTAACCGGTACTTTGTGTCAACCGGTATGTGCATAAGAGACAACCTGTGGCTATACTAAGTTGACATCATGATGAAGATCAAGACACAGATCAAGCGAAGATTCAAGGACAATGGTTCATATGTTTTATTCAAACCGATATTGATTGTTCCAATCGGTATTTAGTTATTGTTGTGATGAGTTACCAACTCTGACTACTTGGTAGTCATTTTTGTGATTCGTTATGATCACTTAGATACACTGCACCTAGGAAATTGTGTCATGATTTCCTTAGGCTATATATTCACATCTCATTAAATCTTTTAAAACTGAAGGTATGCATGAAGAGTGAAAGTTTTTGTTGAAGAGCGATAAGTGTTAAGATAAAGAGTGTGTTGAAGAGCAGTGTTGAATGTTCTTAGAAGGATCTGATCAAGCAAGTATTGTGCTACTCAGAATAGATCAAACCATTCTTGTTCTTTTCTAACCATTACAACAGAATCAAATCCCTTAATCGGATAAGCTCTAACATGATTCAGTGTATAAATCCTCTAACAAGGTGATCCATTAGTTTAGATTCTAGAATCCTCCATCGAGGTTACTCCTAAAAGGGTACTACTCTTAACAGGGTATAAGCTTCTAATCAAGCTTTGGGATCTCTAACAAGATTCGCTCCTAGTAGAGCACTTTGTAGACCTTAATCGGTCAGTTATCTATTATTGTAGATGGTTAACTTGCGAGTCCCATCTCACCGTGGTTTTTACCTATTTGGGTTTTCCACATATAAACACTTGTGTTATGGTGGATGCTATTATATCATTTTGGATTACATGCATTGTGTTTAAAATCTTTGTTAAGTTCATCTACCGATTAGTGTTTAAAGTAGTTTGGTTTTTGGTGTCACTGATTCACCCCCCCTCTCAGTGTTTTTCAAGTCCATCATCTCACACCTACTGGAGCCACACCATATACCCTTGTGTATAGATTAGAATCCATCTTATCCATTGAGGTCAAGCTACCTTCTTTGCGAGTTTCATTGAAAGGACTCATCCTAGATGAAGAATATCGGGTAGCTAGACAGTAAGAGTTGGAGTTGCTAGATGAATATGTATATCGTCGGCATGCTTTTGATCATCTATGTTAGGGTTCCCACAGATACTGAGAGCGGGGAGTGAATCAGTATCTGACCGGTAATGCAATTTTCTTAAAATAGAACATACAGAACATAAAGTAATAATATACCGGTATGCAAGAATTAATGTAAATAACAGAATCAAAAACATCCACATGAAAAGAACACCATAACACAAGATGTTTAATGAGGAAACCCGGTGTGGGAAAAACCTTGGTGGGATTTGTGACCCACAATATTCACTTACTGGCTAATAAGAGAATATTACTTACAATAGGGGCCTGCACATGCAGGAAGGCCAACTGCCTAGAGCACACTGCTCAATAAGAAGTCACACTGACTTACAATGAGGATTATGCAAATCCAATGATCTATACTGCTTTACAATAGCATCTTCAATGCCAAATTTAGTACCGGTTCTTGCTCTATTCTTTACATATACCCTTGACCTACAATTTGCATATTAGGCTTGCCTTATAATTTTCTTATGCTTCCTATCCATATCCCACAAATGACTACAATGATCTCTTTTATATACAAGAGTCATTTTTACAATTTGCCAAGTCGGCTTACAATAATACACAAAATATTACATATCAAAAATCCTGTCAGCCTCTATGCTGGTATACATGTTTTCTTCTATGCCGGTGTACCTCTTCTATGCCGGTGCCAGTGTAGATTGATCTTGCTGATGCCGGTATAATGTCTTGCCGGTGCCATAGGATTCCAAGGTTGCCTGTGTAATGCTTTTGCCAGTATAATGTCTTGCCGGTGCCATAGGATTGCAAGGTTGCCTGTGTAATGCTTTTGCTGGTATAATGTCTTGCCGATGCCATAGGATTGCAAGGTTGCCATCAATGACAAAACCTTCAATCACATACAATGTCTCATTGGAGTGTCCATATTCCAACAATCTCCCCCTTTGGCATTGATGGCAACACTCATGAGAAATTTCAAAAAAAGATATCCAAAAATGTGAGAGCTCCCCCTGAGCATATGATCGCTGTGTTTTGAATTTTCTCATCCTACTACTCCCCCTTTGGCACCAATGACAAAGGTTAGTAGAGTTTGTAGTTGTACCAATCCATAACCTCAACCTTGTAGTTGGGCAGTTATTATCTGAAGAATATCTCCCAAAATTAAGTTTATACCATCCATAAACTTCTTGCTGTCTTTTATTGCTGTCTTAGTTCTATATACTGTATTGGTGAGATGCTGCAAGTGCTCTGTCGGTGTTTTGCTTCCCTGTGTTAATGCCTCTGAGATTTCCTTCCGCAGAGATGCTAAATAGTCCAATCTTGGACTTAGTTTAGATCTCAAGAGTTTTTCCTTGTTTATTATTTTTTCTTTTTCTCTTTCCAATTTGAGTACTTCTTCCTCAAAATTTGTTATCTTTTCCTCAAAAACTGATAATGTATCAGGTGAGTTAACAAAATTATCTGCAAGTTTATTGATCTCTTCCTATACCTTGCTCATCTTTTGTCTACATCTATGGTCAAAAAGTTTGTCTTACAGGTGTCTTTGTATAGAGTTTTGTACTCTTTTAATAAATTGCATAGTTCTGATAGAAGTGTGTTGAATTCCCTGTTACACTTCTTTATTCCTTCCTCAAAGAATTTCTGTTTCTCTTTTCTACAATTTCCTTTATAGTTTCTACCTTTGTTTGCTCAAAATTTCCAGAAATATATTTACAAAGTGTATCCAACTGGCCTAAAGAATATTTATTGTCTATATTACAATTAGGAGCTATTGATTTCAAAAATGGAATTGAATCCTCTATCGCTTTATAAGCTTGTGAGCTATAATTAGTTATTTTCTTGATAGATTTAAGTAATACCTTAGTCACATTTGATGGCGACCCAACAAACTGAGTGCCGGTGGAAGTGACCATGCTAGTATTGACCTCTGGTAGGTCTATTTGTGTCTCCATCTCTTTAAGCACTGGTTTTCCTGCATCATTTCTTACCGGTAGCATCTGTTCTAAAGCCTTTAGCTCTGTTGGTTGCTCTGTTTGTGTTCTAGATTCCATCTTTTTCACTGTATCTGTTGCCGGCTGCTCTATGTTTCCTATTGCCAGAGGCTCTTTGGCTATACCTGATTTATCTGGTGTATCCTTATCTACTACTATGTTGATCTTCTGAGTATCAACATTCATAGTATATAGGACTTCAGGATTAGGATTATTATCCTCTATATCCATACTCTCAGTTGCCGGCTAATCTTCAGTGGTTGTTGTTTTTACTGGTGGAGTATTTAGAGGAGGTGGGGGTAAGTTGTCTCTAATCTTGATACTTGGTGGTCCACCAACTTTACCTTTCCCTTTGTCCTTCTGATATACCTTAATGGGCTTGGGATTCCTATATTCTTCTTGTTTTTCTTTTTCAACAAAGAATATATCCCAACCATTTTCTATTTCCTCTAAAACCTCTGTAACTCTACCTGCCATTAGTGAAATTTGCCAGTGTGCAGTGGAAAAAACTGTCTGGTTGGCCTGAGCTATCAGATCATCAATTTCTTTAGGTGAGTTAACTGGGTATACTACAAGTTATTTTTCTATTTTTATTTTCTTATCCAACTCAATTATTCCTTGCCTTCTGGCCTCAAGTCTTTTATATAGTTCATCAAGAATTTCATTTAAGACTTGCAACAAAAACTTTTTATACATGTCCATATGTAATATAACACTCTCCTCAACTTGTCCTTTCTCATCATCTGTTAAAGTGTCATATATTTTCTCTATGTTTTTCAATTTACCTTGTTCTATGATCTCATTCAATAATATGTCAAGAGGGGCCAAGTCAGTGTTTGTCTTCTTCTTCTTTTTGGGGGTCAGCTTCTTCATAGGTGTGACTTTCTTGACCGGAGATCTCACGGCTTGTTGCTTCTATCTTGTCCTTCTAGGTGAAGGAGTGGTTACCGGTGAGGGGTCTCTTTTCCTAACAACTCTTTTAAAAGTTGCTAGCATATCTCCTTCTAAGGAAGTACCTACCGGTGATAGATGAGTTTCAGGTTGTTGGGCTACCAACTCATCTTCAGTTATGCCGGTTTTCTTTAATACATCTTCCTTTATGGCTTTTGCTTGTCTGGATCCTTTTCTCACAAATGCCTCAACCTTTTTCACTCTCTTCTTAGATTGAATTTGACTTTCTATGGTCTCAGTACTACCAAATACTTCTTCCTTTGGTTCATTGGGGGCTTCCAGAAGTGCTTTGGCATAAGTTTCCACTATGTGGTCATCTGTTTCATACCCCATCTCTGTTACCCAGATTGTCCTTGGGATGACTGCTTCCATCCATATCTCATCATTTTTTGATTACAAAACATATATCATTCTTGTATTTGTTGACAATTTCCTGTGATAGTCTGATTCTTTTGTTCATTCTGACCTTTAGTGCTTGAAAATACTCATTGATATTCTTTTCGTTGTTTTCACCCATGTTGTTGAATAGGTCCGATAATTGTTTTCCTACCGGTATGTTAAATCCAAAATCCTTGTTGCCTATACTGGGAACCTGTTTAGTTATGTGTAGCATTAGGCATACTAACAGATTTCCAAATCTAAAAGTTCCTTTCTTATCCTTCTTGATTTTGCCTAGGTTATCAATCAATTCATCTTTTAACCATTTGCAAACATCAATTTTTACATTGTCCTTAACCATGTCATAAGCACTCTTTATGCATAAACTGGAAACTGAGTTAAGCCTATTAGCATGAGTTGCTTTGTAACCTAAAATCATGCTAACAAATCTAACATTTGTATCGGTCGCATCATTAACCCTCAATGATCTCTTGTCAGATGTTGCACTAGTTAAGTTTGTTACTAAGTCATTGGAGACCTTCTTGGTTTTGTTGGGTCTACTACCGATGGATGGTAACCCTGTTACTGCTTTCACAGCTTCCTTTGTAATTTTATGCACTGAGTCAAGCCAAAAGAATGAACCATGTACCCTGCTCAGAACTATCCTAACCACTTCCTTGGGAAATTCAGGAATGCAGAGGATTTCAATAAATCCTAGGGTTTCAACAACTTTATGTTCAGGTTTCACATTTCTGAAATTGTTGCATATAATAGTTTTATACATGTTTTTGATTTCTTCATCACCTAATTCATCTATGTTGCAATGAATATACATTCTAGGGTCTTTTGCATAAGCAACACCTTTTAGAATCTAGGAAAAAGCACCTGTATTGTCAACTTTCTTAGCTACCTTGGGAACTAGCTCAAACATGGGCCTAGGTCATTTTATAACTTCAACTATTGTAGGTTTTGCTATGAATTCAGGTGCAGAGGAGGATGCCATGATGATAAATACCTTTTTCTTCCTTTGGATGGATTGATTGTTGAAGTGCTTTGCCTCTTTGCTCAGAATGTCTTAGCTCAAAAATCTTCGCGCTCTCTAAAAGTTTGAATTCATGGTGAAATGAAATGGAGCCAAAACCTTATTTTATAAAGTCTTTTCTGCTACCTACCACATTAATTGCTTGCCGGTAATGTATTAGCTTAACTTTTATTTGCCAGTAATGAATGATTTTCAATTTCTTTTCTCTAACCGAGGGAATAATAGCACATGTGTCATTAGATTGCCAAACCCTCAAGATAATTTTCTTCAATTTGATGAAGAACATCCTGCCGGTGAGGCATTGCTCTGTCCTGTCGGTGAAGCATTGCTCTGTCCTACCAGTGAAGCATTTGTTGGTTCTACTGGTGGAGGAGTATCCCCAATATTTAAATCAACTTTTCTAATCCATTGCTTTGAAAATTCTTGCTTAACCTCTTCAACCTTTTCTTTACCTTTCAAACTAGTACTTTTGTTGTCTACCGGTGTACCTTTACTTCTACAAAATTTAGCAATATGACCAATCTTGTTACATGCATAACAAGTTACATTATTTTTCAGAATAGCTTTCCCATATCCTATGCCGGTTTGTGTTCTACATTTATTTTATAAATGACCAAATCTTCCACAAACATAACATCTTACATTCATTCTGCAATTTTCAGAGTTATGACCAATTTTGTTGCATTTGGAGCATTGACCGGTGGGAGGATTGATATTTTGATAATTCCTAGATCTACATTCATTTGCCCTATGACCATATTTATTGTAGTTAAAGCATTTTCCATTGAATTTGTAAGTATTAGAAGGTCTTACCGGTTTGCTGTGATCCTGGGTATTTGCAGTACTAGAGCTTTCTCCAACTTCAAATCGAATTCCAGAAGCGTCACCTTTGGGTTTTTGATTCTTCAATAAGGTACCAATTTCTTCTGAGCTTTTCTTGAATTTTCTTTGTGTTGATTTGCAGTTTCCAATTCCCTTTCCAAGATTTCTTTTTGTCTCATTAGTTCATTCGAGTCATTCTGAGTATGCATCAGATCTATTTTCAACATGTCATTTTCATAGCTAAGTCTTGTGTTCTCATTTGCTGCATCACTTAGTCTTTTGGTCAATTCTTCTTCATTCTTCTTTCTGTCCTTAATCTCTTTGCAAAATCTCATAGTCATATCCTGCATTTCATTTTTTTTTGTCATGATCTCTTGTTTCAATTTGCTTATCATATCATTTAGTGATTCCTTTTCATCATTCTCATTTTGCTATTTTTCACAAAGTTCTCTTCTCTTATTTCTTGTAACAGTAAGATTTTCTTGAAGTTCTTGAATAATGTCCTGAGCTGCTTTTAAATCATCTTCTAATTTGACATTTTTCAACTTCTCTTCATCATAATCAGTAAGAGCTCCTTCAAGTTGCTTCATCAGATTTTCCATCTTTATTGGTGTCAAGATCTTCCTCAAGCTGTTAGGCTTCTGAAAATAGAGGACCAGGCTCTGATACCAATTGTTAGGGTTCCCATAGATACTGAGAGGGGGGGGTGAATCAATATCTGATCGGTAATGTGATTTTCTTAAAACAGAACATGCATAACATAAAGTAACAGTATACCGGTATGCAAGAATTAATGTAAATAATATAATCAAAAACATCCACATGAAAAGAACACCATAACACAAGATGTTTAATGAGGAAACCCAGTGTGGGAAAAACCTCAGTGGGATTTGTGACCCACAATATTCACTTACTGGCCAATAAGAGAATATTACTTACAATAGCAGCCTGCACATGTAGGAAGGCCAACCGCCTAGAGCACACTGCTCAATAAGAAGTCACACTGACTTACAATGAGGATTATGCAAATCCAATGATCTATACTGCTTTACAATAGCATCTTCAATGCTAGATTCAGTACCAGTTCTTGCTCTATTCTTTACATATACCCTTGACCTACAATTCGCATATTAGGTTTGCCTTATAATTTTCTTATGCTTCCTATCCATATCCCACAAATGACTACAATGATCTCTTTTATATACAAGAGTCATTTTTACAATTTGCCAAGTCGGCTTACAATAATACACAAAATATTACATATCAAAAATCCTGTCGGCCTCTGTGCTAGTATACATGTTTTCTTCTGTGCCGGTGCAAGTGTAGATTGATCTTGCTGATGCCAGTATAATGTCTTGTCGGTGCCATAGGATTGCAAGGTTGCCTGTGTATTGCTTTTGCTGGTATAATGTCTTGCCGGTGCCATAAGATTGCAAGGTTGCCTATGTAATGCTTTTGTCAGTATAATGTCTTGCCGGTGCCATTGGATTGCAAGGTTGCCTATGTAATGCTTTTGACGGTATAATGTCTTGCCAGTGCCATAGGATTGCAAGGTTGCCATCAATGACAAAACCTTCAATCACATACAATGTCTCATTGGAGTGTCCATATGCCAACAATCTAAAGTTTTATCAACAAAGAATGCTAAGAAGCTATAACAAAATCTATAAGTATAAGGATGTTTTAGGTTGGTTATTTGGTACTAAAGGAGAATCCTCACAATCAACAAGATCGAGAAAAGAAGGAAAAATTTGAGGCTAATTGGCTACAGCTTTTTAACATCGTATCTGCATATGGATTTGGGGCATATCAGTTGTCTACATTTGAAGGGGATCTATTTGAAGAGCCCATCAATAACATCCACCTCAAGAAGTTCTACACCTAGGTCATCCTATGCATGGGTAAAAAGGAAAAAAATACAAAAAAAATAAAAAATGCAAAAAAATACAAAAAAAATCAAATATGAGAAAATGCAATAAAACAAATTGTGAAAACCTGGAAATAGTCACTATTTGTAAACAAGCTCTTCTACTTATTAGTGCATGCATCTTTCAACTTTCATCCAAATGTGCCATCATTTCATATGTCCATAATAAAGCCTTTTTGTACATATTCAAGCATCATACATAAATTCTCACCATGGCTTGGTGATTCATACTCATGCATATGAAAAATATATATGTATGGACTGTGAAAAAAATGTTGAACCTAGTTAGGACAATTCACATTGAGCTCAAAAAAATAGACAAACAATAAGAAGACAACAATCATAAAACAATGATCACAAAATCCAATGTTGAACATCGATCAAAATTTAGGAAAACAACTATGAAAATCACTATAAAAATCAATAAAAATCATTGGACTATTTTGTTGGAATCCAAGAACATTGAGAGGGGGCGGGTGTGAATCAGTGTTCTATCGGTACTATTAATTTTGAGCTTAGTGATTCTGAACTGGTTAACAGTAAATAGAGCTAAAGTGCATAAACCAAATAACACATAAAGAAGCAACACCATAACACCAATATTTATACATGGAAAACCATGCAAAGGGAAAAACCATGGTGGGGCTGATACCCATAATATCTATATACTTGATCAAGGTATACAAATATTACATTGAGGGGATTGCACATGCAATCATGCCAACAACCTAGAGCTCACTGTTCAAATAGAAGTCTCACTGACTAGCACATTACTACAAAGTGATTACAAGTAAAAAATGAACTCATAAGATGCATCTAACCATGCTATATAAGTTTCGGTTTAAGTTCTATTAACCCACCAGTTTGCTGATGCTCTATTCTACCCTATTCTGCTACCAGTTTAGATTGTGTATGTGAAACTACACACAAAAGCTTCCTTTTGCTGATCAAAAAGCATATAATCAATCACTGATTAATTTTCTACCAAAATTGCATTCAAAATCCTATATAATCCATCGCTAAAAGATCTCCTTAATACCCTTCTAAATTTTCACGATGTCGGCTGCTAGATCACAAAGTATTTCATGCATAATCCCAATGATCATATTGGCCTTCACACGTTGCCAAAAAATCCTTGAAGGAAATTATCCGGGCCATAAGATCTCTTAGCCAGATCCTATCCTTAACCGGGTGCTAGATACATGTTACCGGGATTGGGACTTAACTGATTGTGAAGCAAAGTGAATATTGGTTGACCCAATTAAAGCAAAATAATAAATCAATGAATCCCAATAGAGAATATCTACACTTGGAGATGAGTTTCCATCAATGGCAACCCAAAATGCCATTAGCCCTTACCAGATGAGTGTCAATTGCCAACAATCTCCCCCTTTGGCATTGATGGCAACATTCATGTGAAAAATGATGTTGTGTCTGAATCTGCCTCTGACTCTACACATCCTGACCTGTACATGAATCTTCTATATACATCTGATCTTAGTTGATATACTCCCCTTGATCAATATATACATTTTTCACTGTACTCCTCCCCCTTTGGCATCAATGACAAAGTGGGGTACCCACAAAGAATTTTGTACAACTATATACACATGCTGGTTCTATACAAGTTTCAAAATATCAGCATATAAAGACTTCAAAAATGAAAAATAAGAGTCCCAACCTTGCTTAAGAGATTCAAGAATGGAGGTGAATCCATTCAAGAGATTGGTGTAATATTCAATTTCTTCAGGTATAGTGGGATCCTCCTTCTGTGCATGTAAGTTATATATTCAGTCTTATGAAATAAAAAATTATCCAACTGGGGACCTATGAGATTCCAGAGCTCAGTTGCTCACTTAATTGTGTTGTCCCTTTCCTTCTCTAATTTCAAAATTTGATCCATGATTGCCAAAATTGGACCATCCAAAGATCTTGTAAGGTTAGCTATCGGGTTATAAGAGTTAGAAATCTGAATCAAATTATTCCTGTAGTCTGAAAGTTGCTTGTCTAAGGGAGCTGTGAGCCTAGCAAAATCTAGACAAGTCTTATATACTTTACCTCCTTCCTCCAATGTTGTATTAATGGATTGCAAGCAAATCTAGAGTTTACCCTTTTCAGATGCAATCATTTGTAAGAATGCTTATTTTCGGGCTTCAACAAATTTGTCCTTAGCCTCAGTTATTGAAATTTTGAGCAAAGAATCATAGTGCTTGGGAATAAAATCAATTAACTCATCCAGCTTACTAGATGATCTTGTGCTCTCCTGTTCTTGGAAATTAGGTACCAACTGGTGCAAAACTTCAAAAGTGTTTTTAATCTACTCTTTTTGTTTTGATTCCTCCTAGGCCAACTCTTGAGTTACTTGGGCCTCGAGTGCTGCTACCGCCAAAATTTTCTTTGTCGGAGACATCTTATGATAAGGCTTGTCAAAACTGATAGAAAGTTGTGACAAATTTCCTTTGGCTATGGATGTAGTGTCAATTGCCACACCGATAGAAATATCTATCACAGTTTCCTTCCCTTTGTCTGCCAGAGATTTATTTACAGTATCCGTTGAATCCTTTATTTGTTGTGCACCGATGGCTTCACCACTTGGTGCCTTAACTTGATCTTGTGCATCCTCAACAATTTTATTGTCAATATCCTTATCTATATCTGCCTCCTTATCCTTTTATTTCTCAACATTAACCTCTGTATCATGTACATTAACTGTCGAGTTATCCTCTACCACAAAATTTGACTCACTAGCTGGTATAGTAGTAGTTGGTGGAGTGCTAGCCGGTTCATCTGTATTTACATTTTGTTCCTCTGATTATGTCTATTTCTTGTCCCCTGGTAATTCTATAGTCTATGATTGAACAAAACTGGGGCTCAACTCATAACCTAAATTCAAAATAATTTTGACCCAAGTATCTATGGCCTCCTTCTTGATTTCTTCAAATCTTTCTAACATTAAATTATTTCTTCTATGCTTTGGATTGAATTCAAATGAGCCGGTTTTATTAATCAAATGAGTAACATTTACTTGAGTTATTGATGGGCAAAGATTAACTAATTCGGTTTCTTTCATCTTTCGGTCCAAATTTTGTGCATGTAATTTTTTGACTTCTAGATTATTATACAATTCCTTACGCAAAATTTTCTCTAACTCAATTAATGCTCTACTAAAAGAATCAAGATATAAAAGAATAGCTTCCTCAATTTTCTTTTTATCCTTCTCATCAAATTCATCAAAGAATGTAGAAATACTATCCAAATTACCATCATTAATTATCTAATCAATAATGTCTTGAGCATCTAATTTCTTCTTATCGGTTCTTCTTTTGGCTTCCGGTTTAGACTGCTCATCTGACTTTGGCTTGCATTTATGTACAATGGTAATTTTAGGTTTTCGTGGAGGCTCCTTAGATGATTATTTCTTCTATTATTCCTTCTTCTCCCTCACTACCCTTGCAAAAATGCCTTTCTTCTTTGGAGTAACCTTGATTTCATCATCTGACTCAGTCGCCTTTGAAGAAACTATCATATACTATTGGGTTTCCTTTTGTTTTCTCTTTACTAGTTCAACCAGTTTAGAACTAACAGGCTCAACTAATGATGCTTTTGGTTGCTTGGAAGTCTCAGTAGATACCAGGACCACATTGGGAGTGGCTTGAGCTACCTTTTTGGCTTCCCTCTCTAACTTCCTCTTCTGTTTTATTTCTTCTCTTCTTTGGGCTTCAAGAATTTTAACTATTTGTTCTTTTTTTGTCCTATCACGCCCTTCACTTATTAAGGTTTCAGTTGTAACCTTAGTCATTTTTCTTCTGATAGCCAGTGCAACCTATTCTATTCTTGGTGAACTTTTAGTCCTTTTTCCTGGGCAATGCCAAATTTCTCTTCTTTCTCATCAACTTGTGCTTGTAGTAGATGTTGAGCATAAGCATCTAGTGTGGCCTCATCCACCTCATAACCCATAGGCATAATCCAAACTATTCTAGGCTAGACTGCCTCCATCATACATTCATCCTTATTTACCATAAAACCTATTGTATCTTTATATTTTCTACTATAGATTTGGGAATTCTAGCCCTATTATTCATTTCCTCTTGAAAAAGTATTGAAAAATGCCCATAAATTTGCCTTTTTCTATTTATCCCCTTGTTTATCCAAAATTTGGGCTATTTGGGTGGCTACCGGTTGATCAAAAGCCCATTGTGTCTTCCCATAATCAGGAACAATACCCAAAAAATAGAATGCTAGGCAAATAACAAAAGAACCATACCAGAAGGTGTTTTTCTTATTTTGTTTGATCTTCTGAAGGTTTGATATCACCTCCTTCAACATCACACTACAGAGATTGTAGTGTGCATCCTCCTTCACCATTTGAATCAAAATATTGTTATCAAAGACAGAGTTCAGCCGGTTTGACTGGTAAACTTTGTATATGATTATCATTGTAGCAAATTTAACATCAATTTCCTTTACATCATCAACTCTCATCAAACGACCATCGAAAGTGGCACTAGTGAGTTTGTAGAATTCAGTATTGGAGAGCTTGCACGTAGGGCTAGGTAGACCTCCAATCTTGTGTAGGTAGGTGATGTTCTTGATCACTTCCTCAGTGATCTTGTAGGGCTAGTCCAACGAGATAAATTCACCATGAAGTCAGCTTAGAATGTAACGAACCCATTCCACTTCGTCAAATGTGGGAAAATCCATGAATTGGGTGAAACCCTTCCTCTACAAGTGGGAAAATTCTGGTTTGAGTTGGTTGTCCAAAATGAGATTCTTAATGAAAACAAAAGACAATTCATATCCTCCGAGTTTCTCGATCTCACAATGAATGTATGCCCTAATGTCTTTGGTATGAAGAACACCATGGCAGATGCTTGAGAATGCTCCCAGTGATTCATCCAAAAGGGATTTGAAGGGGTACTTCTTGAAATTAGGACAAGGGTAGTTCTTGATTTCCACCACCAAAGGAGTATCAACATTGGATGAAGAAGCCATGATCTATCAAAGAAGTGTTGAATCTAGGGTTTCTGCTAACAGTAAATACCTCAAGATACTACCAAGAGATGAAATTGCTTTCAAGAGAAAATGCTTGCACAAATAGCCTTGGACACTTGAATGCTTTGGAAATCGCTCTTCTGAATTCTCAATTGCTGTGTGAAGAAAATAACTTAACTTTTCCCCCTTTTATCGCCATTAACCCTAATTTTCCACTGTCATAAATGCTGCTAGTATGTTTGACCGAGTCACATAGTCTGCGAGTAGGTTCTGGTAAATACTTGAAATTTGCTGAGTACCCATCCGCAATCATAATTCTCTGACTACAGGTCTAATCTAGGGTATTTACATGATCTTCAATGATTTGCCTACCCCTAAGGCAGAGTGCCTTAGTTATCGGTTGTTCCTGCTTTCGGTGCAAGACCTGATGGCTCTATTGGTTGTTCTGTTGGTTGTGTCTAACCTCCTTACCCATATTTTCTCATATTATTTTTTGATGTCTTCCACCTTTTCCTTTCCTTTCTCATCTTCATTTCTATTAGTTACTGGTGGGTTCTTACTTCTGCAATATTTAGCAATATGTCCAATCTTGTTGCATGCATAACAAACAATATTGTTCTTTTGAATTGCTTTGTTAAACCCTTGATTTCCTTGATTTCCTTTTGATCTGCATTGGTTAGCCATATGTCCAAATCTTCTACATGCATGACATCTTACATTTCCAAGATCGGTGAATGATGCATTGTTCTAATTATTCATATTTCTGCACTAACTTGCTATATGACCATATTTATTAAAAATTTTAACATGTACCATTGAATTTGTGAGCATTAGGCTATCTTACTGGCAATTTCTGATTCCGCTTGTTGGCATGATTCTGCTTCTGACCAAATGATTTATCTTATTGTGCAGTGCTAGAGCTTTCTCCTTCTTCATAACCAAGACCTCTCATGTCATTAGCATCTCTCTCACTCTTCATTAGTTCATCAAGTTTTGCAAAGATGGATTTGAATTTGTCCTTTTACTCATTTAAAGTGACTAAGTCATCTTTGATGATTATAATCTGTCTCTCAAGTTCTTGTTCATTATTCTGGGACTGGGTCAACTCGAGTTTTAGCATGTCCTTCTCATGTGTCAGTCTGTTGCATTCATCAGATCCATCCTTCAATGCTTGAGCTAGGTTTTCTTCATTCTTCTTTCTATCTTCAATTTCCTTGCACTTTCTCATGGTTAGGGCTTGCATCTCATTATTCAAGATAGTGTTCTCCTGATTGAGTTTCTGACATTGATCCTTCATAGCATCTTCCTCATCACTATTCTAATTTTGTAATTGATCACAAAGTTCCTTCCTCTTAGCTTAAACAACTGAAAGCTTTCCTTGCAATGAAATGATGTGTTCCCTAGCTTGCATTAGTTCATTCTTTAGTCTACTATTTTCCATCTTCTCATTATCAAGTTCCTAAAGAGAAAGTTGAAGTTGTTGCTATAGACCAGTTTCCATTGATTCCAAAATATGGATCTTCCTCAAGTGGTTAAACTTATTTCAAGGAGCTAGCTCTGATACCAATTGTTGGAATCCAAGAACATTGAGAGGGGGGGGGGGGGGGGGTGAATCAATGTTCTACCGGTGCTATTAATTTTGGACTTATTGCTTCTAAACTGGTTAACAATAAATAAAGTTAAAGTGCATAAACCAAATAACACATAAAGAAGCAACAACATAACACCAATATTTATACGTGGAAAACCCTACAAAGGGAAAAACCATGGTGGGGCTGGTATCCACAATATCTATATACTTGATCAAGGTATACAATATTACATTGAGGGGATTGCACATGCAATTAGGCCAACAACCTAGAGCTCAGTACTCAAATATAAGTCTCACTGACTTACACAGTATTACAAAGTGATTACAAGTAAAAAATGAACTCATAAGATGCATCTAACCATGATGGATAAACTCCAGTTTAAGCTCGGTTAACTCTCACTATGTATCGGTTTGCTGATGCTCTATTTTGCCATGTTCTGCTACCGGTTTAGATTGTGCACGTGAAACTACACACAGAAGTTCCTTTTCACTGATCAAAATACATACCATCAATCACTGATTAATTTTCTACCAAAATCGCATTCCAAATCCTATATAATCCATCACTAAAAAATCTCCTTAAATACCCTTCTAAGTTTTTACCATGCGGACTACCAGATCACAAGGTATTTCATGCATAATCCCAATGATCATGTCGACCTTCACACGCTACCAAAAATTCCTTGAAGGAAATAATCGAGGCCACAAGATCTCTTAGCCAGGTCCTATCCTTAATTGGGTGCAATATACATGTTACTGGGATTAGGACTTAAACGGTTGCGAAACAAAGTGAATAATGGTTGAGTGTGGTGAATATCGGTTGACCCAGTTAAAGAAAAAAGATAAATCAATGAATCCCAATAGAGAATATCTACACATAGAGATGAGTTTCCATCAATGACAACCCAAAAGGCCATTAGCCTTTATCAGATGAGTGTCAATTGCCAAAAAATTTCTTTTGAATCATGGTTGGATCAATTTAGCAAGAATGCTCAATTGTCGTGTCTTGTTTTTTGTTATCCTGTCTCCTAAGTAACTTGAGAATGTCTTGAAGTAGAGGAGAAATGAAGGAGCATGTCTTTGTCTGTTGTTTGTGAGTTAATCATTGGTACTGTGCAAATTTGTCGCAGGACATGATCGATAAAGTATCATCGAGGACATTTCAGATTTGCATAGGAAAAGGATTAACTATTGTCTGTTTTACCCAAGCAATACTTGGGTCATCTTGGTTCAATTATACCTCAATGAGCTTGTATTAACTTGCAATATCAAAATCCATGTAAGTAGTACTCAAGTCATCATGTTCTAATTATACCATCGATGTTTGTATGAACTTACAACATTTTAAAGACTCAATGATGAAAAAAAAATGACAAAATGGCCGACCAAATGACAACATTGCATTAATTAGATTTTGCATATTTAAGATAGATTTCATTCATATTGTGTCTTATCCTACATTACTTTTCCAAGGCTTGAGATTTTAAAATTATTTTATCTCTCCTATTAAGGCCTTGAACACATTGGACATTAACAAAAACAACCAGTTCATCTTCATTGCATTCCATTTCATATCATTTTATTTTTAGTCCATTTAATTTCATCATTGTAATTATTCATGATAGGTGTTTCATTTCATTAATCATCATTTTCATTCATCATTTTATTAGGTTCTCTTTGCATGTCATTGCATTTAATTAAGCAATGCATTATTCATTTTTTTTGTATAGCCACATTCATTTAATCATTGCATTTAGCTACATTTTATCAATTCATCATTGCATTTTAATTCATTTCAGGTCATTAAATCATTATATTATCTCATTCATTTAGTTAATCCATACATCTCATACATCATTCCAATACATCATCACATTTTTGTAAAACATTGCATTTCATTTGTCATTGCACTATACACATTATTACATCATTTCATATTATTCTCATTGTACACAATGAAATCATATATGCATAAACATAAAACATCAAGTGTTAATAGACATCTTATATCATACATCAAATCATCACATCATTAAATGCATCATATATTAGGTCATCAACATTGCATCATTACATCATCATTATTTTAAAAATCAGCATCATGCATCTCATCATCAGATGAACATCACATATGACATCATAGGTTGCATGAACATCATACATATCATAATAAAAATCATAAACATCACATCATAGGACCATATAATCAAGTAAGAAAATGCATATATCCATCAGATTGGTCAAATAAAACATGTAAATAACACACAATCACACCATAAAGCATATAGACAACATCTATCAATAGTCTTTGCTGCATCTCATATACTCAAAAATATAATCAATGTCTAGTGTATAATGATATCACATAAAATGAGAGATACATCATAAAAATGACAGGAATTATATGGTCTCTAAACGAATTTGTGTATACATAAATAATGGGTACAAAATGCCAACATAAGAAGAAAAGTTAGTAACTAAGCATGATTGCCAGCAGGACTTTGTCATTCTACACTTGATAACCCAGCCCCAAGATCATCACGGTGAGGTCCTATCACTCCTAGACTCTCTGCCTGACTCCGACGAGAGGAAAGACTACGTGAAGCTTGTGCAAAAATGGGTAGCCACTGATCGGGAGGAATGTCGTGCTCATATAGTGATCTCCAATATAGGATCTCTACTCCTACTAGTCTCATCTCTTTCATAGTATCTCTTGTGGGTCCTTGATCTATAATCCTCTATATAGAATCCATATGAGCCTAAGTAGTATGTAAATGTTGATGCACTATATCTCTCTCTCTAGTCAGAGAGGCAATCTGAGCTTGTACCTAAGCAAGTTGACCATGTATTTGAGCAAGCTGAGCCTGTTCTTGTGTAAGTTGTCCTTGTAATTAATGTACTAGAGATTGCAATACACTATTATGTGCCTATTGCTAATGTTAAGGCACTTTGATATGACTCATATAGTGATCTCCAATATAGGATCTCTACTCCTATGAGTCTCATCTCTCTCATAGTATCTCTTGTGGGTCCTTGATCTACAATCCTCTATATAGAATCCATATGAGCCTAAGTAGTATGTAAATATTGATACGATGTATCTCTCTAAGTAGTCAGACAGACAATCTGAGCCTGCACCTGAGCAAGCTGACCGTGCATTTGAGTAAGATGAGCTTGCGCTTGTGTAAGTTGTCCTTGTCATTACTGTACTAGAGACTGCAATACATTGATCTGTGCCTATTGGTGATGTGAAGGCACTTTAATCTGAATCTTCTGTTGGGTTGGTTTTTGCTACATTAGATCCGGACTAGGGGCATCTTCCCTACCTATATCCTATTTAGGAGGTCTCTAGGTTCTCCTCTGACACACCCTAGTCTTCCACCCACTCGGCTAACCCCCTACTCCCTCTTCTGACTAGATGTGTTGGTACCATCCCCATCACCTCCACCATCTCCACCATCATATCCATCTCTCCTATGTTTAGGTGCACTGTATTATGGTCTATCATCATCATCATCAAATGGAGGCATCAACTCAACTGGACATGATAGCCTTGGAATTGAATGCATTGTGAAATAATGGGAGTACTCTAGAGTCATTGCTCCATCTGTAATACTTGGTAAATAATCCCATACTAGAGTTGCAAGTGAAATATACTTAGTACATGCTATCTCATAAGATATTGTAGGACCCTAGTCTGCTACATCTCGCTGTCTCCGTGGATATAACACAACACCATGCGAGAATCCTTGGACCCGACCATACTATCAAAACACTCTGGTATGAATAAATATCTCAATAAAAAATGGTGTCTAACTAATCAGATATCGTGAAGTAAAGACATATGGCATCTCAAGATCATCCTCGGGCCAAGGTTCACAATCTAGGTAGGGTCTCCATATGAGTGTATCTAGATCATCTATAACCCATCTTGGGTACTCTAGTTTTCCTAGCTTATGCTAGAAAACAACACCTATATATGCATAGATATAGGGTCTCCTAATAGGTTGATCCCTCTCAGCTAGGGGTGAGTAACAACTATGTGCTTCCACGTCCATATTAGAAGCAGTGCCACTCCAACTGATAGACTAGAAGCACCAAGGTACACCACCTGATGTAAGTCATGATATAAGTGTTCTAACATGTAAGAGCCCTAGGCATAATGAGTACCATCTTTGATCATGCTATCCATCCCTCACCCCCAACCAATTGACAGTCCCTTCGACCTATGGTCTAGACATAGAAAACCTCTAACAAATCTAGCTAACACAAAAGGTAATGACTCATAATGATCAATCATATCCTGCTAAGGGATCTAAAAACCACTAATCTCTGCATCCTAGATGATCCTCTGAAGGGCCTCAATACCTCCCTACTCTGCCTGATCATACATCACTAACTGTCCTATCATAGGAATCCTAAAAAATCCTTTAGACATCCTCAGGTGTAACTATCGTCTTGTTGGTAAGTAAGTGAAATGTGTTGTGGTTGCTATGATGCCTCTCAGCTAGCCCAGTTAATAAACTCCTATTTATCCTATTACGGGGCCTTTCTAATAAGGAAGACAATTCACATGCACCAATAACATCAAGGTCCACCTGCACCAGACATGGTATCATTTTCGAAGTCTTCAGGTATCGCACCTGAGATTGCAGTATTCCTAAATCCTCCTATAATCATGACATATCATAGTGTCAACATTCGATCAATCAACTTATCTATCACTTTAATTAGCTCATGTGAGATTTCAATCAATCTTATTCAGTGCCTATCATTGACTCTCATTATTCACGAGGTCAATAATCATCTATCCTATCAAACATTAACATGACAAAATTAAAAAATGATCAAAAAATCTCAAAAAGGAGGAAGAAAAATCAAATTTCTAACTTTTCGGTGTATATGTGATAAACTACATAGTCCATGCATTAAAAAGATCACATGTGCTAATCTATTCTACATATGCACTACAACAATACATGAATGCACTAAAAACCCCTATGTGCTAAACTGCGCATCATATGCGTTAAAAATGGCCATGCACTAAAAGATCTATTCTATGCACTAGAAAAATAAACCTATGTGGTAAAACAAAACCCTAGATCTCATGTGCTAAAACAATCTACCAATGCACTAAAACAACAATCACATGCACTAAAATAGAGAAAAATGTTGAAAATAAAAAAAAAAAACATATGAAAATTTACAAAATTTAACGACAAGAGAGTTTATCAAAGTACGTACTAGTGGACCAAACGCTGGAGGATCCTCAAATCTCCAAACTTGCTCAAATCTGTGTTAGTGGTAGGGGATCATCATTTTGCCTCTAAGCTCACTTTATAATAAAAATGCACAAATAAACTCCAAATGATTTACTTTTTCAACTTTTACCCTATTAATGGATGGAAAGAGGGGTAATTAGGTGGGATATTATTAAATTCTACTTGCCAAATTCATTTTCTATACAACATACATTTATCGGGAGATGAATCATTCAAAATCTTAAAAAATTTAAAATCTTCAAATATTTCAAAAAAATCATAAAAATTTCTAAAACTATCAAAAACCCTAAAAAATTGAAAATTTCTTCGATTCATCTCCTGAGGGGGCATGCACACATTATTAAACAATGATCAAGGTTTGGGGCAAAATCAAAATTTGTATTAGTATCTGGGGCATCAAGTGAATTTTTCTTTGAATGAACATGTCATAAACACATTAAAATTCTATCTAGATCTCTTTGAAGACTTGGTTAAGTGTCAAGGAAGAAAACCTCCGATTTATTCTAGTTGATTTGTTGACCTGAAGCAACAAAATATTTATTTAGGAGGTTCTTAATTGTCCTAGCTTCTCTCTTACATGGTTGACCAAATGTGATAGTACCATCAAAAAATTATTGATGAGTTACTGAGTCCATCCTTGTAGCACTTTAATCCCAATCCAATCACCCTCACCTTTGATCTTATTTATAAGTCTCCCTAGATATTTTGCAATTATAATGAAGAGAAAGGGGGGAATTGGATCACCTTGCCTGATACCTCTCTTGTACTAAAGAAACCATGAGATGCTCCATTCATTAGAACCTAAAATTTTGGAGAAGAGATACAACTATTGATCCATGCTATCCAATCCTTACTAAAACCGAATTTCAACAAGACTTGTTTTAAGAAACCTCTATCCATCAAATCATAAGCCTTCATGATATCTAATTTGAGAATCATACTAGCCTATCTTTTTTTTCTTGTCGAATGCATTGCTTCTTGGGAAATTATAATGCCTTCCACAATTGACCTTCCCAGAGTAAAGGCACTCTATTCTTCCACTATAATGGAACTTAAAACTATTTATAATATATTTGCAATTATTTTAGAAATGATCTTATATGTTTTGTTATTTAGAGAAATTGGTCTAAAATCAATCATTGAATTAACCATCTTCTTCATTGGGATCAAAGCTAAAAATGTGTGGTTAATTGCTCCAAGAATGGTTCTCTTATTCCTTGACTCCTCCACTGCTTTAAAGATATCATCTCGTATTATTTCCCAAAAGTGTTGAAAGATTCCAATGGGGAATCCATCAAGACCTAGAGCCTTATCAGGATTCATTTGAAAAACTACATTTCTAACTTCCTCCTTGTTTACTTTTTTGAACAAATGTTTATTTTGTTCAATAGGAAAAATTCTAGGGATTGCTCCTCAAAATTCCTCTCTTGTATCTTTGTTCAAAGGTACTTCCCTTTTTAGCATTTCTTCGCAAAACCTAACTGCCTCCAAATTTACTTCCTCCAAAGATTGAATTTTGGATCCATCCTCTTTGTAAATTTCTGCAAATCTACTTCTTTCGTTGTTTTCTATTGATTTCTACAATATTGGTGAAATCATTACTATGATTAGTCCATGTAAATATTCCATTCATTTCTTGCATATCCTTGAGGTTGTTATTGTCGATGAAATTTCGAAAGTAAAATTTCGCTACAAAAATTTTCCTTAGACCGCCCAATTTTTCCTGATTGTTTTGTGCCACATTAAAATCCCTTGCTATTAGACCCTTTGCACCTTTGAATCCTTCTATTATATCTATTAACATTGACCATAGTTCCCCTTTCTGCTTCGTTTGGGTTGGGCCATATACATTAATGCTGTAAAAATTATCATTTGTCTCTAACACCTTGTAATTAAGTATGATCCACCATTTGTTTTCTTCCAACACATTTCCAACCACCTTTATAGGATTCCATATCACACTCGATCCTCTCGAGGTTCCATCAAAACCAACAAAATGACCTCTCCAATGTTTCCACTTACTAAGTCTCTCTTCACTTTCCTCTTTTTTTAGTTTGGTTTCTTGGAGAAGACATATATATCAGCTTTAGTTTGATCAAGTTGGTGCTTAATTAAGTAGCATTTGTTAGGGGCATTAATACCCCTAACATTCCATGTTATTATCTTCATTGTATCTGGGGAAGGTTAAGCTCCTTCTCAAAGATTGTAGATATTTCCTTTTTCCTTTTAGGTATACATGGGAAGAAAGATTCACCTTAGTTTTATTTGAGCTTTTCGAACTATTCTTTTTCTCCAATATTATAGGATCCTTATTCCTTGAAAAGATCCGCTCCAACATTATTTCTTGTATTCTCATTGCATCATCAAACTCCAAATCTTTGAATTCCACCTGTATGCCTTCTATTCTAATGTCTTCTAAATCCTTAGATTTCTCCTTGCTACCTTTCCATGCTTGCATTTTCTTTTTATTTCCTTTCCTAATAACCTCTTCTGTCACTTGATTAAATTTCTCATTTACCCCTCCATTCACTTCTACCAAACTTTATTGTCTCCCTTAGGTTATAATCTCATGAGAATTATCCCCATTTCTTAAAATAACTCCATCTTGCTCTACTTCATCTAGTGCCCTTTCTTCTTTTCTTCCCATAATCTTGTCAACCACTTCAGGGTATAAACCTACTTTGCTACTACCATCAACCTCCTTTGTAAATGGATCTGTTATATTACCACCATCAGATTCCTATCTTACTTCCTCCAAATGATTACATATAGTCTATCTAAGATGTTTTGCATCCTTAAGAATGACCACCAATTCTATTTCTCTTTCTTTGTTTTAAATGGAGGGTATTGTTTCTTCCTTACCTCCCTAATTATTTTCAATCAAGCCAACTTCTACTATTGATATTGGTGAGATATGTTTTACTTTCTATGAATGACTCATTGCTATCTCTTTTCTATTTGGTGTTATCCCCTCTAGTTGTATTTGATTTGGATCTATAGGGTGTTGGGACTTCAAAATTTTGTCAATTTTTTAAGTCCCAAGCTCAAAGTTTTGAATTTTTGCACTCAAAATCCCCTTTGTAGGATCACACGCACATTATGATACTGTTGTAGGAAGTAATGCATCGTATAACATGAGGATTATATGATGTGTCGATAACATGATATGCTATTGACCCCGTGCCTAACATCAACACCTCATGTCAATAACACATTGTGTTATTTATCGCCTTGAGTATTTGGGAAGCATGCTATTGACTATTGAGGCAAAAACAAGTGGCTAAGTATTTTGCAGCATAGGAGGGAGTCTTTTCGAGCTCCGAAAATATATTTTTGAGTTGACTGGTCCACTAGTCAACTCAATTATGATTTCACCGGCTAATGGGTTCCATGTCATTGGGGGGCCGGTCTCCATGGTTCATTCTTACCGGCTGGCGGTAAGACCATTTGTTATCCTATGAGGAAATGTGACCATCCAAATGGTCACACGAGATAAGACGAGGGCACTGCACAAAGGGAAGGCTTATCCCGCAGCATATTTGAGGAAATAGAAAAGCACCATGGGATAAGATGGGGTCTAAAGATACAAGGATATCCTTGTCTTGCGGCATCTTCATGGTAGCAAAAGGGTCATGCGAGACAAGGAGTAGTGAAGAATCAAGTAAGCACTTAAGCTTATCCCACACTATTCTTCAATGAATAGTTTGGCCATGCGAGATAAGGGGATTCTTCAAGGGTATACGTAGAATCTTATCCCACGACAGAGAACACAGAGGACTCTTGTTCCATGGGATAAGATATGACTGAGGATTACAAAGGGAAAGCTTATCCAGCGTGGCTCTAGGGGCCCAAGTAAAAGGTCATGGGATAAGAAAGGGAAGCCGATAGAAGCTAAGGTATAGGGAGTCAATAGTGTTATCCCATGTGGGGAAAACAAGCATAGCGAGAGCCTGCAAGGAAAGGTAAAGCCGATGTAAGAAAATCTTAAGGAACTTATCCCGCAAGGCTCAAAGATTTGTTTCACATGGCCACAAGATAAGAAGCCGATAGAAGAAAGAGGAAAAAAGGCTTATCCCACGACATCTTTAGGATGCCAAAGGTGCGGCGTGGGATAAGAAAGATAAGAGGATGAACTGAAGGAAAGGGTTTCCTTTATCCCACGCGTTCCCACGAGGATAAGGAAAAGGCCGCGGGATAAGTAAGACAAATAGAAAACAATGCAGGCCATTATCTCACGATGTTGAAGACCAAATGATGGAACCATAGGGGCGCATAACACATGTGATGCGATTTGTAGAGCACATCCCGATGGTTAAAGTATCCACATGGAGGGTTGATGAACGTTGACCCCAGGACAGAGGGGAGTATTTTGAGGATGTGGCATGTGCATATTGGCCATATTCCATCTGTTGAAGGGAGAGATGATGCCGACAGAGATTGATTGTGCCTACACACTGTAAGTAAATTTTTGCAACAAAATCAGATCGGATCATAGCGATAGAGCCCAAGGGGGGCAGAAATTTAATGAAGATTGGATAGAGGAATGGTTGAGAAGCTCCATAAAATAAGAAGATCAATCGATGAGATTTCACTGCCTCCAACACACCAGAGGGTGACCAACGGAGAAGATAAAAGCACATAGAGAAGGTATAGATTACAAAGTATAGTAATCTAGATTCAGAAGTCGGTCAAGATGTAGTAAAGGATGATCTAAATGTGGTAGATCTCTATGTGGCTTGAGATAGCTACCCCTGATTTGTTCATGAACCTGTGGTCCAAACTCCTAAACTAATGACCTCTTTACCACTTGCATTAATGAAACAAAGAGGATTGCAGGGTGAGTAACAAGGACAAAAAGCCAGGGCGAATTATAATGCAATGTAATTTTGACAAGTGTCCTCTTGGTCTGAAGCTTGTTTTTGCTCCCTTGTGCTTATAAAAGGGAATTCAGTGCCAAGAAGAGGGATTTGGAAATTATGATTAGTATGTACTAAGAAAGCTACAATACATTATAATGACAGATAGTCTTTCACATGCTTAGTGTGCATAGAAATCTATCATGGATGTATCGATTTTATTTTAAAAATCAATATAGGGAACATTCATTTTCTTGCTTAGATTTCTTGTATTGTGTCGTATGAGTTGTAATGTTAAGAACATGTTCAACTTGTCTTCTCTAATGGAGAATGTATATTCCTTGATGGATTTCATTTCAAGTATAATGAATTAAATTCTGTCTTGAATACTGCAACATTTGTGTGAGAGATATTGTAAGGAAGTTTTGGATGTATTCTCAATTTGAGCACTTTAAGCAAGTCTTGAATGATTAGTATTGGATCTTAATGTTGATACTCTGATATTGTTTATCATTAGAGCTATTGATTGACTCTATATTCCCTTAGAGTAGGCACTGGTCATATTATTTTAGGTTTTCGGATCATTCTCACATTCTTATATTTCACCTTTTATATTTCAGTTTTCAATTTTTCTGCATTAGGAGTAGAATAGATTACATGCAACTTTCAATGCAAGCAAAGTGATACAAGCTAAGTTTCAAGCTAGAATTTGAAGTTCATCATACTTTCCTTGGTATATTTTCATTGAAAGAATCTGCTATACAATGCAATGTTTATTTATATAAAGCCAAAATTTTGTATAACATTGCTATAGGGATACTCACCTAGGTCTTGCAGAGCCTAAAGAGCAGAAGATTGTAGCCTTTGTCCTGAATCTTGTTCGTTGGCCAAACCCAATCCTAGATCTGTTTATGAGTTGGTGGCTATTTCTCTAGGATTTAGGATCTGTTGATCTAGGAACCAACATGGGGATTGTCTACCCCAACTATAATGACAATAATACCTCTAATTCAAATCTCAATCCGAAGTTTGGACATTCATATGGTAGAGTTTACTATTCTCATGGCTGGTGTCCATTTAGTTGTCAATCCAGGAACATAAAACTTGAAATGGGTCTACAATATATATGCACTAAGCTCCTTAAATGATTATTCTTAATTATTGTAAGAAAGGTACGAATGGAAATCATAAAGACTAAATGAAAGCTTTTCAAAACTCTGCTGAAATGAACTAATGGAAATAACAGAAATCACACCGTTCTGCCTTGGCTGCAGGAATAGTCCAAGGATTTATTTCCAGTGATTGTAGGAACAACCCAGTCATGAACTTCTACTGCAACTAAGTAAAAACTAACTTCAATAATCATAAACACGGGATCACTCACCAAGTGGGCCCCCTTGGATGAGTGATATCAAACTCTCAGCAAAGAACTCTTAATAGATCAAAATAAGATATTTTTATTCATTTCTTCCTGAAAGACGATTACATATTCAAAAAGAGAAAAATTTAGAATACTTGACAAAAACTCTGCTCAATCCCTTTCCATTTTGTCTTACTCTCAGAAAAGAAGGAAGAGCTTATTATAAAGAAAAGACAAACTACAATGGATAACTCCAATTACGCCCAGAAGAAAAGGCAGATCGCTGTCAGATGAAGGGGATAACAGAGAGCTTGGCTGCAGGAACTGTGGATTTGAAACCAAACCACAGTCTTTGCATGCCAAAGAGATATTTTGCAGATTAAACATGCACCAGAGTTAAACTCCCATGGTGAAGTACAAATAATCTGATTATGCCATAGATCACACTCGCTTGAATCTCCTTCAATTTGGCCTCCAGCTATCTGATGTGATTCTCCAGTCCTTAGGCGCGAAAGAGAATTTTCCACCACATCATCAATTATTATCTGCACTAAAATAGAAACAATATACAAAGACATGCATATGTATCTTACTTAACTAATACATTCATTAACTCACATATGAAATCATCCTAAATAATCTGCATATCACAGGGACAAACCATTTGGTTGCAGGAATAAATTGGCATGGCTGCAGGAGTTAACAGACAAGGTTCAAACATGATTTCTTAAGTTCAGTTTTAAAACATGGATTACATATAGTCAATTCACAATATTTTACTATCACAATGCAACCCAAAAGATACCAAAAACCTAAGAGTCCTGATAAAAAAACATGTCAATACACCGACTTATCATGCCCCCCAACTTTAAGGGTTTGCTGCTCCTATAGCAAAAGGAAAATTTTTGATTTTTGCTGAAACTCTGAAATCACCAACAGTGTCCTGTCTGGTTCCCTTGGAAGGCAAATTCCAATAAAATCCCTTCATTTTTTCCAACCTGGACCATCTAGCTATTTCTTCAACATCTACATCATAATTCTGTTTTGTTGGTTGGCATGCCAAAAGTGGCCACATTAGGATAGGAGGCTGAAAGATTAATAGTAACCAATTATTGGATTTCTCCCTTCCTAGCTATATGTACTTGGAGGCTCTCTGTATAGCTGCATCCTTCGATTCTGGAAAGAGTTCTCCTTCTTGCAACAACCCTGTGACCTCTGCAATTCACTTCTCTATAGCAATCACCCTCAACCCCTTAACTGTAGCTTCTCCTTCGTCAAAAGAATGCATAAATTCCGCAGCTATTTCATCATTGAAATCCCTAATCCTCAAGAAATAATCCAGCCAACCGTGGTTTTGGAAATAATGCATACAGACAACATCCTGCAGCAACCCTTCATGTACAGTCGGTTCATGGTGAATCAGATCACCTCCCATCTTTTACTCTAATCCTTTCGCAACTTCACCAGAATGTTTGATAGATTCACAAAGGCTAAAATCTTCATAGCTTAAATTTGGCAGCAGAACTTATTATTCACTCGCGTGAAATAATAATCATCATAAGTAATGTCAGTTAGGAAATCAGTTCGGGATAATAAATCTTATTGGGAAAAAGGACCATAAAGTACCCCCCCCCCCAACTTAACCTAGCACGTGTCCACACAGGCTGACAAGATGTCGAGTTTGAAGCAGATTAAAATAGGATTAAAATCATAATGAACTAATAAATGCAAAATTAAAATAAAGTACAATATACATGTACCTGCAATTGGGCAAAAATGATGGCGAAATGAAATGAAGTGACAGATAAGAGAGTGGGATGGAATGTAGTGGATGGAACTTTATGTACGGAGAACAATATTTCATAAGGAAATATTTGATTATGATACGGTAAATAAGTTCGCTGCAAAAGCTGCAGGAACATCACCTTTATCAACATGCCCAAGTGCAATAGGAAGCTCATGAATTGTTACGAAATCATTGGCAATTGCTGCAGGAACATCACCAGTTGCTACAGGAACTTATATTTCATTTTGAGGAGCAAACTGCTGTAGAAACTCTTCTCTAGTAGCTGGCTTGCGATACAGTCGTAGTCGGTGTCCATTCACTAAGAGTTTAAATCGAATAGGATCTATTGTGGACAACCGAACTGCTCCACTGTGAAAAACTTCTTCTACCTCATAAGGACCCAACCACCTTGTTTGGAGTTTTCCCATAGCATCCTTATATCTAGAATCATACAAGAGTGCCCAGTCACCAACTTTGAATTTCTTTTCTCTGATATATTTATCATGCCATCTGACTCTTTGGTTTTGAATCAACTCTGCCTGTTGAACAACTATCTTTCTCCATTCATCAAGAGCATTTAACTACTGAATGTGTTCCTTCTGTGCTTCAGACAATGTCATATTCAGTTGTAGGGCTGTTCTCAAGGTTTTATGCTCAAATTCAATAGGCATCATTGCTATTTTGCCATAGACCAACTCAAAAGGTGTGAATCCAATTGGTGTTTTCCATGTTGTTTAATATGCCCAAATTGCCTCTGAAAGCCGATTAGACCAATCTTTCTTATGGATAGACACTGTTTTTGTAAGAATAGCCTCAACCACTCTATTGGTAACCTCTACTTGTCCATTAGACTGTGGATGGTATGGAGTAGATTTCCTATGTCTTATATTATATTCATTGACCAAAGCTTTTATCAATGTTGATGTAAATTGAGGTCCCTAATCTAAGATGGTTTCCTTGGGTACTCCATACCTTGTAAATATTTCCTCATAGAGAAACTCAGCTACTTTATTATCTCTTGCATGTTGCATAGCTCTAGCTTCTACCCATTTTGTCACATAGTCTGGACATACCAAGATATAAGATTTTCCATTAGAAGGTGGATCAATGGGTCCAACAAAATCTAATCCCCATTTATCAAATGGTGTAATAGATATTTGAGGATATAGTGGCATCTCATCAGATTTTGTAGGTTTGCCCATTCGCTGACACCTGTCACACTTCCTTGTGTATTGAGCTACATTCTTGTGTAGTGTAGGCCAATAATAACCAGTATTGAGTATTTTCAGTGCTGTCCTTTTGGCAGCAAAATGACCTCCACATGGTTCATCATGACATGCATGCAAGATGTCATATGTTTCATCTTCTCTGACACATCTTTGCATAACTTGATCAAGTCCAGTATAAAATAGACAATCAACAATCTATGAAAAGTTAAAAAAAATTTCAACAAGCAACCTTCTTTCCTTAAAAGAAAAAGAAATTGGCATCTTAGCTACAACTAAATAGTTGACAATATCAGCATACCAAGGAGTATGAGCCTGTATGAGAAACAAATGCTCATCTAAAAAAGTGTCATCTATCATTGTAGAGTCTTCCTGCAATTGAAGACGTGAAAGATAATCTTCAACAACATTAGACTTCCCTGGCTTATCAACAACTGTGATATCAAATTCTTGCATCAACAATAACCAGCGAGCCAGTCTACCGGTGATAGATGGTTTATTCATAAGATATCTAATTGTAGTATGATCTGTATGCACAAATATTGGATACCCTATAATATAGTGTCTAAACTTGTTAAGGGCATATATGACAACTAGCATTTCTTTTTCAGTAACTGTATAATTCAATTCAGGTCCTTGCAAATTCTTGTTGATATAATATATTACATTTTCCAACTTGTCAACTTTTTGTCCTAACACTGCTCCTATAGCATAATCAGATGCATCAGTATGGATTTGAAATGGTAGAGACCAATTAGGTCCTTTAAGAATTGGTGCCTGAGTCAAAGCATGCTTAAGCTTTAAAAAAACTTCATTGCATGCTGAGGTCCATTTAAATTCTGCATCTTTAGTAAGCAGTGTATATAAGGGACTTGCAATTTTGCTAAAATCTTTAATGAACCTTCTGTAGTATCCAGCATGGCCAAGAAAACTTCTCACATCTTTCTGCTTCATAGGGTCATTAATTTGCTGAATAACCTCAATCTTTGTTGGATCCTCTTGTATGCCTTGTACAAATGTATGATGACCAAGGACTATTCCTTCTTCCATCATAATAAAACACTTTTCACTGTTTAGAGACAAGTTGTAGTCTTCACACTGCTGCAAAAATTTCTTCAAATTATCCAATGCCTGATCAAATTCAGAACCATAGGTTGTAAATTCATCCATGTAAATTTCCATTATGTCTTGAGAAATATCAGAAAAAATACTGATGACTGCCCTTTGAAAAGTGGTTGGAGCATTACACAACCCAAAAGGAAGAACAAAATATGTATAAGTGCCCCATGGACAAGTAAATGTTGTTTTCTCCTGATCCTCGGGAGCTATTTGTATCTGATTATAGCCACTGAATCCATCCAAAAATGAAAAATATCTCTTACCAGCAAGAGAATCCAATACTTGATCTATAAATGGGAGTGGAAAATGATCCTTCCTTGTGGCTAAGTTCAAGGCTCTATAATCAACACATACTCTCCATTTGCCTCCCTTCGTAGGAACTATCACCAAGGGTGATACCCATTGACTGTTAGAAATAGGATAGATAAATCCAGCTTTCAACAATTTATGCAATTATTCTTTAACTATCTCCTTTAGGGCAGGATTGACTCTTCTTTGAGGTTGTCTGAGGGGACAACACTCATCCTTTATATAAATGCAATGAGTACAAACTGCTGGATCAATTCCATTCATATCCTTGTAATCCCATGCAAAGGCATTTCTATGGAGTTTTAGCAAGTCTACTAAGCTATCCTTCTAAGTATCTGCTATATTCTTGTTGATGTTCAAATATTTATTCAATGCAACCTCTATCTTGATAGTAAGATCAATCTAATTTATATCAGAAACATGAGAATATGACAATTCCTACGACAACAAGGTATGCAAGATATCAGTGGCTGCAAGAAAATCCAATCCTGCAATACTCGAAACCAATTTGCAATTCTCGGTCTTCTATTAATTCATTTGTCAGAACCTTATAAAGGATTGATTCTTCATCATATAATTGCATGAGTGGCACCCGATTAATCATCATATGATTAATAGAGTCAATTTCTTCAGATTCCTCTCCTAAAATAGGCCAAACAACCTGTTGCTGCTCAAGTTGAGGTTGTGCAGGGGAATACAAGGCCAATGTTTTTGTGGAACTACCATCTGAAATTGTCGTGTCTCCTGATCTACACCCAATATATACATCTACTGTGGCAAGCCATGGTCTTCCCAAAATGACTGGATATCCCCCCAATGTTGCTTTTGGTGATAAAATCATAAAGTCTGTAGGGTATTCCCAGAAATCTAGTATGACCACTATATCTTCTATCATACCATCATATCTTACTACAGAGCCATCAGCAAGTTGAAGAACTATGGGTGTAGACCTTAAACTATCTATCTCTAGATGTTTCAATACTTCCCTTGTGATTACATTAATGGCTGCCCCTAGATCAACTAAAATATTCTTTATTTGACTGTCATTAATGACTATACTCACAACAGGATTGCTTGGATCAAAATACTTTGGAATAGCAATTTTTCCTAACATAAATCAACTAATTGACCCATAACATGAACTGTTTGTGGATCCTTTTTCTTTCTGCCAGGTTTCTTTAGGCATGCCTTCCTCAATGCCTTACCATATATTGGAACATCCTTTATTGCTTGTAGTAATGGAATTCTAACACAAATGTGCTTCAATTGATCAAGAATATCAGAGCTTTGTTGTTGATCAGTTGAAACTTCTTTGTCTTTCAATCTTTGGGGAAATGGTGGTAATATTTGATTCTGAGGTATTACATCATTAGGATCAGAGATTGGCTGCTCTTCTTGTACCTCAATAATAACTGGCTGAGAGGGATTAGGTAGTGTTGTTCTAGATCGGAGGTGAATATCATCTAGTGATAAATAATAGGCTGGGTATTGATTAACATTAGCTGAATAAGCTTGTTGTTGTTGCTGAGATTTGATATTTGGATTGGGCAACGATTGAGTAGGCAGTTTTGTTGGCTTGGGAGGTGGTGTTATGGCTATAGGAGGTGGCATTAAAGCAGGAGGTTGTGGCTACTAAGAAGGAGGCTGATATCTAGAAGATTGGGATGACCATGATGGGTTTCCCCTCCATTGAGAGGTAGGTTGCCAATTCTCTTGAAACTGGTTCCCTACACCCTGAGGTGGATACCAGTTTCCCTGTGGCTGCTGCCACTGGGGTATCTGATTAGTAAATTGTTGTCCTTGGCCTTGTGATCCATACCAATATGGATAATTACCAAAATTTTGAGAATACTATGGTTGCCTTTGGTTATTTGATGCATAAGAATTACCACTATAACTAGAAAAGGAAAGTGGATCAGGTGGCATACCTTGTCTCAGAAAACTTGGTCTTCTCTAAGCAACATAGAAGACTTGTTCATCCTTCCCTTGAATTGGTTTGAAATCAGGTACTTCAACATTTGCAACCATCTTACATCTACAATCTTTCTTTCACTGCTTACAATGAGGACATAATTTTGCATGAAATGCATCAGCTTCCTCATGCTTCTTCTTAGCTGCCAATGTATCCAACTGAGTAGCCATATTGTTTATAATGTCCTCCTTGAAATCTTTTAACAAATGACTAAGTTCCAACCTAGAAACTCCATTTCCAGATGATGATGATGGTGCTCCTAGCTTAAATCTCCTATTCTTCTTAGAAGTAGATTTGGAATACTTCTTGCAAATTTGTTCTATTTCAGCCCAAGTAGATTGTGTAATGTCACCCCCCCCATTAGATCTAAGGAATCGGTGCATTCATTACTGATACCCCTCAAGAATATCAATTTGAGGGAATCTTCATTCAAAGTACTATGCTTGGACTTCTTGACACTAAACAAAAACCTTTCCAGATAATCCTCAAGGCTCTCATCTTCAGTTTGTGTCATTCTAAAGATATCATCCCCATGTCGATCAGTGCCTCTACAATAATCTTTATATTTTGCAAGAAACAACCATTTCATCTCATCCCATGTATTGATTGTGCTACTATCCAAGCTCATGAACCATCTCAAGGATGACTCCTTCAAAGTGGCTGAAATTTTTTTGAGTCTATGGGCATCTGTAGTATAGTCAAAACTCCTACAGAGAATATCAAACTCAAACAGAAATGTATCCGGATCCTCTGTGACCAGCCCATAGAACTTAGGAAGTGAAGATGCTGGAATGTTCTTGAGGTTAGCATTATCATGCTGCTCAGAGATGGGAAACTCAAATGTTGGACCAGGTGGTGGTGGTGGATTATTTCCACCAGGAGGTGGGTTCCCTTGCATTGGACTTATGGGGGTTATTACAATAGGCAACTCTTCTTCTCGTGGACCAAAAAGGAGCTGAAGACTACCTTCTTGAAATTCAGACTTAGGGTGATTCAAATTTTATGGGACTTGATACAGCTCATAAAAAAGGGTTTATATCTAAAGAACTATCTTCTGCTTGAGTAGTATGAGTGGGTAAAAATCTACCTCTGGCATCTCTTCTTCTATTATGCATGCCAATTCATGAAATTCAAACAATTAACTAGAAACTAAAATAATCATAAAAGGCTCTTAGCTTGACACCATCCCTAACAACAACGCCAAAAATGTCTACCCCAACTATAATGACAATAATACCTCTAATTGAAATCTCAATCTGAAGTTTGGACATTCATATGGTAGAGTTTACTATTCTCATGGCTGGTGTTCATTTAGTTGTCAATCCAGGAACTTAAAACTTGAAATGGGTCTGCAATATATATGCACTAAGCTCCTTAAATGATTATTCTTAATTACTGTAAGAAAGGTAGGAATGGAAATCATAAAGACTAAATGAAAGCTTTTCAAAACTCTGCTGAAATGAACTAATGGAAATAACAGAAATCACACCATTCTACCTTGGCTGCAGGAACAGTCAAAGGATCTATTTCCAGTGGCTGCAGGAACAACTCAGTCATGAACTTCTACTGCAACTAAGTAAAAACTAACTTCAATAATCATAAACACGGGATCACTCACCAAGTGGGCCCCCTTGGATGAGTGATATGGAACTCTCAGCAAAGAACTCTTAATAGATCAAAATAAGATATTTTTATTCATTTCTTCCTGAAAGATGATTACATATTCAAAAAGAGAAAAATTCAGAATACTTGACAAAAACATTGCTCAATCCCTTTCCATTCTATCTTACTCTTAGAAAAGAAGGAAGAGCTTATTATAAAGAAAAGACAAACTACAATGGATAACTCCAATTACGCCCAGAAGAAAAGGCGGATCACTATCAGATGAAGGGGATAACAGAGAGCTTGGCTGCAAGAACTGTGGATCTGAAACCGAACCATAGTCTTTGCACGTCAAAGAGATATTTTGTAGATTAAACATGCACTGGAGTTAAACTCCCATGGTGAAGTACAACTACTCTGATTATGCCATAGATCGCGCTCACTTGAATCTCCTTCAATTTGACCTCTAGCTATCTGACATGATTCTCTAGTCCTTAGGCGCGAAAGAGAATTTTCCACCACAACATTAATTATTATCTGCACTAAAATAGAAAAAATATACAAGGACATGCATATGTATCTTATTTAACTAATACATTCATTAACTCACATATGAAATCATCCTAAATAATCTACATATCATAGGGACAAACCATTTGGCTGCAAGAATAAATTGGCATGGCTGGAGGAATTAACAGACAAGGTTCAAACATGATTTCTTAAGTTCAGTTTTAAAACATGGATTACATATAGTCAATTCACAATATTTTACTATCACAATGCAACCCAAAAGATACCAAAAACCTAAGAGTCCTGATAAAAAAACATATCAATACACCAATTTATCAGGGCTCACATATATTATTGAGGAGTTGGTAGATTCTTGGATAATATTAACTATTCCATTTGATTCAGCATCACAACCCTCGCATATATCTAGGGGTTTTGAAGAGCCCACTTGCATTTTCTCTCTTAACAAATCAACCCTCACATATCTCTAGGGCTATCTTACCCTTTTTACATATCTTTGTTAATGATGACTACCTTATAGTCTTATATTTTTCCTCAATTATAAATGAAGAATGTGTGATGAATGGGAAATGAAACAAATTACTTCTTACCATGATACGAAAGGTCTAGGTAGCATTCTATCTTGTTTATTCATAACTTTGCATATTTAGTCTTTATTTTAAATAGGCAACCACCTTTATGTAGGGCCTTTTCTCATTGATTTAGTCAGAAAATGGATACAATTAGTTTTTGATGGATGGTGTATTTCATCATTTCTATTTACCAACTGCTTAACAAATCTTATGGTAGCTTATTATTGCTGCAATTTTCACTTCTATTTAGATAACTTGGATTGCTCTTTTTTGATTGATTTTAAAATTTTGTTAATTTTTTGTTAGAGAGCTAGGAGGCATATAAGGCATTCCATTTATATTTCTTATAATTTTCTTGTTAATAAAATTTAATATTAGTCAATCCATTTATTGTGATTTTAGAATATCAACATTAGCCTCTAGTGATTATGGATAACCTTACAGATATAAATAATTTGAAATTCATAGTTGAAGAACATATTGGTATGGTTTATTTGTATATTGTTAGATTTTGCCTCTTTTTTGCTGTTGTCTTTGAGAATAAAATCTCAACTTTAGTGCTTTGAGCTATGTTGCTTGTTCAGTGGGTTCTCTTCTTGTGGTATATGTGTTTTATATGTGCATTGTCTTTTACTTGTATTGTTTGCTTGAGTTCTATATTTTTTCCTTTACAACTTTATTGTTAGTTCTTTCATTGCATTATTATTTGCATCAATAAAAAACAAAGAATATATTTTTTTTTTAGGTCTTACATATTGTTAAAGATGTTTTCAAAATAATTATTTATTTTATTGATTTGTTGAAAATGTTTAAAAAATGTTAGCCTCAATTATATATTGTAACATATTTTTATACACCTTCATATCATTTTATGATTGATTTTTAATGTGACTTTTAATAATAAACATTTTTTTTTTTAGAATGATTGAAATGTATAATACGCCTTTACATATAAAGTTGTAGAAAACTGTAGAACTTTTTACTTACACACAGTTCTATTTCAGAGTTCCCAGAAAATAACACTCACAATTTTTATCTATTAAATATATTTTAAGTTTACTCTTTGGTGGGGGATTTGGGGATTTAATAATTTGGGACCCGTCGCATTTTCTCTTACAGAATTTTAGCTAAGAAATTTAATGTTGGATTATTACATGAACATCTTTCTCTTGGTCGCTTGGCTACGACTGTTACTAAGTTTTTTCATTGTATCGTTCAAGTTTTTGTTTGCTTCCTTTATTTAATAGTAGAGCATTTATGACCCCTATGTGCCTCTGAAGTTAATGCAATATAGATTGGAAGTGGATATCTATGTGCAAACTAGCATGGGATGGCAGTGGAGTTGTCGCATGCCATGCAAAGACTAGAATTGATAATTATAGTAGCATTGGATAGTCTTGGAGGAAGCAAAATAAATGTTAGAATCTAACTTGTTCAAAATTAATGTTATATTAGCTACCGTGGAGCGAGACAAAGGGAGAAGGCATGACATTGAATTAGTGGTTCGATTAGAGAATTTTCCAACATATTTAGATCTTTTTGGAGTAATAAAGTTATTAAAATGGAAAAACTAGATACTATTGTTATTGTTAAATTTGAAGGGTGTAATTTTAAATAATACATGATAATTAAAGATACATATATTTTTAACTGAAAAATATTTATGGAACATTGTGAGTGGAACTGTTAAAAAATCACATTTAGATGAAGCAATAAATGGATGGCTAATGATCGTAAGACTGCAACATTGATTATTCTTGGTTTTCTAATGTCTATTTGCATCATATCCATCTAGCAAAAACATGAAAGCAAATATAGGAGGGGTTTAATTCTTTGTTTTGTTCACAGGCATAAAGTGCTAAAATGTCTATAATTTTTCTTTTGCGTTTTAAGATGAAAGTAGGCAATACTATTGTTCAACATATTAGTGCATTTCATTCCCTCAATCAACTTCATGATGCACATCCATGATAATTCTCATTTAACAATTTACATCAGAATGCAATGATTAATGTTACTCATCCATGTAGCATCTAGAACATAAAATGATTGCCATAACATTATCTCACTCAAGCCATGGTAAGGGAGACATTACACTAATCCTAGCACTAACCCAAATTATATCTCTAATCACAACACTAACCATTCAACTAATTGAAACCGTAATCCAGATCCTAATTTTATGTCTTATCCAAACACTAAGCCTAAAAATTCTTTCTTTAACCCTAACCCTATCCATAATTGTAACCCCAACCTTAACCCTATCTCCAACCCTCAATGTAATTAAAACCCTAATCCTTATCATAACACTAACCCTAGATTAAGAAGGTCGCTTCAAAAGTCAACCTTCTCAAAAATGTTATTAGGAAGAATCTCTTCTGTATATAATATTGACATCAAATTAACTACTTTTAGTACTACTGACACTACAACATTATTCCAATATTTATCTAATAATGACAAATAACATTTTACCATCCTTTGTCAAACTAAATAGATGATTCAACCACTAAATCCTGTAATAAACAAACATGTTAGACTACTATTCCCCCTCTTTCCTTGCTAAAATCTGAATCGATTTCAAAAAAGCAGTTCAAAAGAAAACAAGAGCCTTATTCTGCAGCCAAAAAGACAACAGTTAATATGGCCAATTTGTTAAGATGAGATGGGGAATGAATGTGCTGACCTTTCGAAAGCTTCATTGAAAACCTTGAGTTGGTGCAGAGTTGCATAAGTATAACAGAGGTCGTTTATGATACTAGCCAGGAGTCCACAACTCTCAAACACTCAGCAGCTATATCAACCAGAATCATGCTTGGCACTGCCATCCAAACATTTTGGTTTCGGAATCCGATATTCTTTCAATTAGGATGTTTCGAGTATTAAATACAACAATTACCGTGGTCTCCAAACTTTGTAACAAGGCTCATAATTTCACAAACATTTCTTTTCCAATCGAGTGCTTCTTGTATGTCTTCGAGAGACCGCAACAATGATGAGCGATGGCTGTGTAGCTCTTAAACACATGCTCTAATTCACAATAATCTTATTATTAGTTCCAGCGCCGCATGGAACTATTGGTCCAAATTTCTTTCCCTATATTTGTTACGGATAACTTGGTCAAATTTTAATTAATTACTATTAAAGAATAATGGTGTTAGTTTCCATTGGTTTGTCAGTTTTTACAGACACGTTCAGGAGGTCTTCACAGTTCCCTATGGGAGAGAACATGACTACCAAGCTCTATGCACCGTCTCGTCCACCCTTCAGGTGCGTTTGTTTCTGGGAGTTAGCATTTATGCAGGAGGCTAGTGCGTGGCAGCTTGGAAAACAAATCCAGGAGGCGAGTGCGTGGCAGCTTGCAACGTGATTCACGTAGCCAATCTGTTGCATTATTGCCTTGTTGCGTGTCAATTTGACAGGTATCTCATACTCCTGCCTCCTGTTTCCATTATCTACATTTCTACTTCATATACCGTTACACATAATTTTCTGAGCAGTGAAGCATATTGGTTATTTTAGGGCCAGTGCACCATTCTTTTCCTTTTCCTTCTATGCTTCAGAAATTCAAAATTTTGGCACTGTTAGATGTCCGGCGCTATTAGAGTAAGTTTGGGTCACAACCTAGAGTTGGGCCAACATGCGCTACAGAGTCAAAAATATTTTTTAATCCTTGTTTTGCCTGACTGTACGCCATTGCCTGGGCCACGCTCTGTTATACAACATATTCAAATGTCTTCAGGCATCCTCTTTATCAAGACATTCTATTCGTCTCCTTGTCCTGTGTTGCTACTTGTTATGCTCCGTTGCAGGGTGGGTGTGAGAACAGAATCCTCCACCTGAGCACCTTCTATTCCCATCTTTCTTCAGGAAGCTTAAAATGCCCTCAGAACTTGTGCAGGCCACTAGAGACGCTCTAATGGATATGGATACAATGATTGTTGTAAAAGTTCAAAATCAGAAGGTTGGACACAGTGGCGATCTATGTTATCAGAAACGAGAAACGAGAAATGCAATGGTAACAGTAACCTGACGAGAAACGGAAGTTTAAAAGGTTGCATATAAGAAACGGATTTTTAATATATATATATATATATATATAAAATTAATTTTAAAAATAAAAATTATAAAACATATATCTCTATAAAAATTTTAAACATTCTTTGATTTCATTCTTTGATTTTAAAATAATTTGTATAAAACATTTCACACAATAAATATAATAAAATCAAGAGGACAAAAATAAATTTGTGTGATACTTAACTGGGCTTACAAAAATTGCAAATTAATGTAAACTCTAGCTTGAGCTTTATTGACATTTATAAACTAATGTAAACTCCACCTCGAAATTGGGGAAAAGATAAAAATGTAACTGCTAGAAAAATGAAAAATCACGGCTGGAACGGTCCTCCACAATGGGAAACCCATTTTTGTCGTCGAAACGCGAAACAGAAGTCTCCCGTCATGTTTCTGGTAACTAGGGTGGCGATAAGGGTTTTCATTTTGGGCATGCAATGCAGAGGATGTGTTGTTGCATAGGTAGGGTATGTGTAAATGTTACATGGAAACGAGGGAATTCTTCCTAGGAATGTATGGTTCGTATCACATTTTGATAATGCAAGTCTCCTTTTCAACAAATATTCTTTGCTCAAGTAAAACCTTAAAATTGAACTATTTTATAGCCGAAGCTCACATTGCATATCAATGGTTTTGTTCGTCAAAACTCTTGTTCTATGAACATCATCAAAAGATAAAATGTGCAAGCCTAATGGTTTTATATTCATTAATTGGGCGTCTTCCCTAAACTAGTTAAAAACTGGGTTATTAACTTTTGTAGTAAATATTATAGCTTTCTTCACCCTGGTGGGTAACAAGCATTTGCTATTAAAAAAAAAATTGTGTGTTCTTTTGAGTTAAAGACCATAAATTTACATTACTCAGGAATGGGCAGAAGAAAGCATGATAGTGGCAATGGCACCCCTTCCTGTAAATAGAATCACTCTGCTCTTCTCGGTCAAAACGTTCCCTAAATTTTCTAATATGACAATAATCTTGTTTTCTCTTTAAGATAATAATGTGGAAGAGGCAAGTGATGTCCCCAACAATGATGAAGCTGGAGAAGAAAACAAGACTACCAAAAATGCTTCATCAAAAGTAGCCAACCATTACACTATATCATTGACCTGTAGAATCCCTTCTTTGGCACCTTCCAAAATTGGTGCATTTTCCTCATAATATAAATGATGAGATGAATACTCCATAGGCAGCGCTTGATTACAATCTTGTATATCCTTCAATACATGTACCCTCAAATTGAAATGAAGTCACAAATATTAGTCTAATCTACAAACTCTGTATGGATTTGCCAAAACAGAGGTAGGATTTTAATTCTAACCTTGCAAAATGCAGTCAAGGGGTTTCAAAAATTGGTAATACCTTGCAGCACTACTTCTTTAATTTGTGCAATTGTACTATCACAAAATTTGTGTGGAGTACATTCTCATAACATTGTGGTCATTTGGACATTATCTGAACTTACAACTGCACGTGTCAAAACACCCTCTAATTGACATATAAATTTGGTTTGTGCTTTCCCCTAGTATTAGTCCTTGCTCATCATGGCTTAAACATATGTGTGGAATTCAAACAGTTTGTATCACCATTAAATTTCAATTTTCTATCCAAACCACTTTGATCAAGTCCTTTAGTTTCAATGAGTCTCAATAATATAAGTGATTTAAGGTACAATCTTCCAAACAATTGAATTCAATCTTTTATGATTTTATCTGAAAGTGGGTCCTGCAGTAGGACCCAAATTTCAGACCTTAAAACACTATGAAAAAAATGTTCTTTAAGTCCACAAGTTGAAGTTTTCGAAGTTAAGAGGTAGTGGAATTAGGCTTTAAATTTTTATTCCCTATTTTGATGATTTCCTAAATAATGCTTTCTTATACAGACTAGCAGCTTCTTTAGCTGTGTCATTGAGTTGAAAATTGTTCTATATAAAACATGAAAAATTGTTGCATTTTTAGGTGCATAAAAAGATTCTGGGTTTTAGGCATTTGGAAAATTTGAAGAAGGTGAATCGTCTCTTGGATGGGCTTTTTTATTTATGAGTTTAGAACTCAACCAAAGGGACAATACTTTGGGCCTTTTCAAAAGTTATTACCCTATTTTCAGTGTTATAAATTACAACCTAAAATTTTTCTCTGTAGAGACTAACTACTTCTACATGAGATAACAAGGCATGATGACCAACAATGTATGGTTCCACTGTATAATCTCCTGCACTACGATTGCCAAAATATCCAAATGGATAAGAACAACATTCAGGAAACCACTGACCGATGTCATAACATAAAATGGGAAATGCATTTGGCTCATTGAAAGTTGTCCAGTACTTCACTCTGTCTCCAAATTCACTGAAACAAACTTTTGCAAAGGCTCTGATATCTCCTCTGTTCAACAACGAAGCAAAAAATTGTTAAGCTATCTGATGTGTGAAGAATAGCTTCATGAATAACCATACCCACTTCTTAAGATATTGACTTTTGAAAAGATAAAGTGTAGCTTACAAGTTACAACACAATACCACGTCTACTATGAAGGATGCTTATGATGCCGTCATAGTTGGATGATCCAATAAAGGATCCAATAAAGTACTTCCAAACATTGCAGCAAAACAAAAACATTCAAACATAATACACCACAAAATAACAGAAATTGAAATAAAGAACAAAAAATCTTTTGATTCAAATCATAATAGCTTCATGAGCTTGATACATGCTAGGTGTAAGTTGTTTCATTACAAATTATATCTACAAATCTCAATATCAATTTAGTTTTCCTACTTATCTTGGGCTACTTTCTCCTCTTGCCCTTCCAGAGTTACTACTATCAAATTATAGCAGACTTTTCTATATATAGAAGATGTATAATTGATATGCATTAGATGGAAACATGATGCACTATTACAGGTCAATATGATAAGGATTAAAGCCATCAACATTAAATGATTTGGTATTCAACCAGCCTTGGAACTTGGTATATCACCTTGTGTAGTATGAAGGTTCATTAGTAACATGTAGAATCACCATCTATGACGCACCTCAAGCTAGGACTCTATAAATTCAATGTTGACTTCTCTTGTGTCACAAAGTGTGTTCTTGATCTCTGTTTTGTGCAAATTACCTTTGCCACTACTGTCTTTTGTTCATCCATTGATTGCAATCTTTTATGCATTTGCATCTTAACATGATTATCTTGTATACTTGCTACTAATCTCTATTTTTTCCACAGCACGCTACTTCAAACATTAGTATAATTCTTTCTACAAAAACAATTCCACAACCACCTTTACAGTCCTGAGCAGAAACTATCCTTCCCTGGAGCACTTGTTAAATTAGTTCCATGTTTTAGTTTATGTGTGCCTTAAAAGAAGGCATATCACAAAAAGCTAATAGGAAAAGATAGATTATAATTTCACTTTCTCAATTCAAAGTTGGAAAATTAGGAGCAGTCAAGAGTAAATACAATACAACCTGGAGTTTGTGTGCAGAAACTCCCACTTGCTCCTGACATTGCATAAGCAACAATTAGTGGAATTAATTTTATTAGGTGAATTTGAAAGGGAATTTTTGTGTGGATATCCCTAAGACAAAAGAGGAGAATGTTCTCCAAATCAATTAGTAGCTCAGAAAGTTGAAGAAGTTTGTGTAGCAACAACAGAGAGAATAGTTTTTGTTCTTTGAATGATTCAGAGTTCACAATAGTAGTTGTGTGTTTGCTTGCGCTGAGAGGTGTGTTTTCTCCAGGAATTTTGTGGCTCTTGATGAGCAGCGATTTCTCTAGGCATCAGTAGCTCCAAGTGAGTATTCTATGCAAGAAAGCTTAGTGTAGCCCTAGATAGTCAGGTGTGTACTACTCTAAGTGGATGACTAGTTTGTTAAGAGAGATCAAAGAAGTTCTAGATGTTAGTGTTTGGGAGCAACTCCAATATACTATACATTAGTTTGTAATCAGTAGTTGTAATCATTTGTTTTTAGTTTTCGAGATTGTAATTTTTTTTTAAGTTTCATTTGCAGACTTTAATGAAAGAAGTAAATCATTACATGTTTTCAATTTGTGTTTTTTATTCTGCATTTGTATTCCCAGCTAATTGGGAAATTAGAGCTACAGTCTTTATGTGTTTGCCCATTTGGGGCATTTTATATTTCCAAGTTGGTATCATAGCCATTTGGTGCAAAATTATTGTGATCAATAGATAAATTTGAGGGGTAGAAATTAAAATAGAGGTGTTTACTACTATTCTACAAATGTACTTGCTTATTTTAATTAGGTGTGTCATATACCTTGTAAGTATTAATGTTTATAATATTTAATTAATTATTATTTTGTGTCCTAAGGAAATAGAACACTCCATTTATGTCTTGACCATTGAGGCATGGTGACAAAAAGAACAACCTTAATCAATGCACAACAAAATGACAAGATTTGACAAAAATGAAAAAATAAAAGGCAACAATGATGTGGAGAAAATAAAAACAATACATAAATGCAAAGATAGAAAGGAAAATAATTACAAGACCCCAAAGTTGAATTTGAGTATGAAATTGAAGAAACAAAACAAGAATGATGAAACCAAGAAATGTAAAACACCAACAATAAATCCATGGTATTTTGAACAAACCTAGAATTGTCACAACTAGAAGAACACAAAATAAGAATAGGAAAGAGATGAACACTCATAGGCAATAGAAGCCAACACTACAATGAATCCAGGCCACACATGAGAAGGAAACACCAATCAATAGGAATGAAAGAACAAGCATAAAATCACAACAACAAAGAGATATAGCTTCATGGAATACTTTAAAAGAGCCCAAACACAAGATAGCAATAATTAAAGTAATAACCAAAATGATTTATTTGGAAAATAAAACCAACTATTTTTTTATTCATATTAAGATGAAATTAATGGCTATAAAATGTAGTGAATACTTACATATTGTTATATTTAAAATATGAGGTAGGTAGATGTCATCACTATTGATCAAGGTTTGAACTTTTCACTTGTGCTATGACATAATCTATAATGTTCTAAATTGGGAGAGGCTCAAAACTTTACATAACCACAACAACTAGCGAAAAAAACAAAGGGCTCATGAGCGATGAAGACCAAAAAAAGAAATGGTAAATCTAGTACGCTTGCAACACCATTAACAAAACTTAGAAAATAGAGCAAATAGACACAAAGAATAAATAAGCAAAGTAAGACAACACACTCTCCCATGAAAAGACCGAACCAATGGCTTACTCAGTGGGGGAGAACACCAACTTCCTGTCTAGACAATTATCTTTACCTTTCTCTGAAATAGAGAGATTTCTACTCAAACCTTTGCCAGAGGAAATGGTTGGGGAGTCTGACATGGTTTTCACCTTAGACACAGATGCTTGAAGCCCCATCATAATGGAATACTCCAAATGTCTCATTTTCTTGGCACACCTCTTCACAATTTCATCTTGAATAGCTTGAAGAGCAATAAAAAATTCTTCTTTGTCATCTCCTTGTTTTGAGCAAACATACTCTCCATTTTTCTCTTCATAGTGTCATGATTTTCCCGTAGTGTTTCGACCATCTCTTCCAAGTCCTTTGTGTTCTTTCTTTGGCTAACTTTCTCACTAATCTCCTTCACAAAACTTTGCAATGCTTCCCACTTTTTAAACACAACAATTTTTTTTCCCACCGCCATCAAAGCCCCCTATTCCTTCTTATGCATATCCCAACTGAAGGCTCTGGCATCTACAAACATAACCTATAATGTTGATCCCCGCAACAATGAAATAAATAACATAGATAAACAATATAAACAAAGGATTGTGGGTGAAAAAATTAGCATGCCAAAGGGAAGAATCATGAAGATTAAAAATAAACAAAGAGCAGTGGCAAGAAAAGAAAAAACCCAATACACAAGGAGAAAAAAATATAGAGAGGAAAATAAGGGGCATCCCCACAATACTACCATCAACCCTAATCTTAACTCTAACTTTATTTCTATTTCTAAACATAACCCTAACACTAATCCTTACCCAAACCATAAACCTAATGCTAACTTTAAATTAATCTCTAACCCTAACCCTAACTCTATCCCAAATTCTCTCTAATAACAACACTAACCATAATCCTAACCTAAACCCTAACCTAATTCTATCTTTAATCCTAGCCTTAATCTTAACTGTATCCTTAACCCTAACCCTAATTCTATCTTTAAACCTAACCCTATCCCTAATCCTAATCCTAACTCTAACTATAATTTCAACACTAACCTTAACTATATATAATTCTCTTGAGGTTATGATAATCATTTTCTCTTTTTAATCACTTGTAGTCTACCTTATGAATCAATGGAATGCTAAATATATTTTAATAGTAAGACATAATGATGTGTTACATATATGTGTATTGAGTTGGCTCATGGTGCTTAATAAGAGGTAGACAAATAGCTGTAATTTGAATTTGATGTTAAATCCTATGTGACATGAAAATAAACTTGGACAATGAAGTTATAGTTTGTTGGCTAGGAGCAAATGAATTGAGTTAGGTGTGAATATGTTGTAATAAATAACATGTGAATGATAAATGCCATCAAATAAGTGCAAATATAAGTAAATGAAGATGGATAGAAATTAAAGACTAAAAAATTTCTAACACACAAATATACCACTTGTTAAAATATAAATACATCAAATGATATTTCATGAAAGTAAACATAGAGCTAAATAAAAAATAATATTAATATGCTAATTTTACCATTATGTATTATCTTTTAATAAAATAATGCACTTTAAGATAAATGAGCCTAAAAACATAAGATAAAAAATAAAACATATATAATTTTCTCCATTAAAAATTATTAAATTCACATATTATTTACTAGAAAGAAGTGGCAATACATGACTTAGACTAAGTTTTATGGAATGCTCATCATATTTGCACAAAGTTCAATAAGAATTTTATTTTATAGTGCAAGTTGGAATTTCAAGACTAATAAGAGTAGTGTAGATTTAAAATAGAGCTCCTTGTTTCTTATAGCTAAACTAAATTGAAAAATAGAGTACCCTATACTATTTCAAAATTTAATAACAAGAACATATTTTATTGTAGCTTTCTAATCAAAACAAAATAGAGGCATTTTATATATAATTTCTATAGGTTCATATTGTAGGAAAAGTAATGCATTACACAATAGTTTCAAAATGGTAGAGTAATTAAAAAAACTAAGGCCGCTACCCAAACTCAACAATGATATTTATTTAGCTACAACTAGATCTCTATCCAATGACATGTACAAAAACTACTAATAAACATAGCATGCACACAATTTGATCTTAAAGTGCCAAATACTAAACTTTTGCAACTACTTTTCTAAAGATGTCTACTGGTTCATCTTGATTATTGATATGTTTCAATTCTATTTCCTCAATAAAATGACACTTCAGATCAAAATGCTTTGTCTTGTTGTGATTAACTGATCCTTTGCTAATTTGATAGTGCTCACATTGTCACAAAAATCATTGTAGGTTGAATTTTCTCTAGTTGAATTTTTTCTAAAACTTGTCTAAGCCAAAGAACTTGTGTACTTGCAGAGGTGACTGCAACATACTCTACTTTTGTGGATGAGGGGGAAACAATACTTTTCATTATGAGATCCAAGTGATCAAATTGAAACTAAAAGAGAAATAATTTCTAGATGTATACTTAAGGTCATTCATACTAACTTGTCAATCTGAATCACTAAAGCTAACAAGATTGAACATTTTAGAAGAGCAGTAATGAATACCAAAATTTAGAGGCCCTTTCACATAAATCAAGATTCTCTTGGCTGCCTTCATGTGTATTTTTGATGGATTTCTCATGTACCTTGAAACAAGTGAAGGTGAATATGCTATATCAAGCCTTATGTCGGTTAGAAACATAAAACTCCCAATAATACTTCTATAAGTTGTCCATCAACTATTTCAACACTGTCATCTCTATACAACACAACTCCATGAGCACTTGGAGTGGAGGATGAGTTACAATCAATCGTATCAAATTTCTTCAACATATCCTTTGCATACATTGTTTGACAAATGAAAATTTCATCTTTAATTTCATAAACCTCCTTTATTAGGTAATATTTCGTGATACCTATATCTTTCATCTCAAATTCATTCGTTATAACAAATTTGAACTCATCTTTCATTTTAGAATTGCTATTCGTATACAACAAGTTTTCAATACACAAGCTTATAATACGAATATCATTACCTTCTTGTTTGTAGTAAAGCTTAGGTTCACTCTTACTTCTCTTGAAGCTATTATCTAGAATGTAGCCATCAATCCCAACATACCATGGTCTTGGAGCTTACTTGAGTCCATACAAAGCCTTCTTCAAACTATAGACATGATGCTTTTTTCCTTCCACTTCAAAACCTTGTGGCTATTCCATATAAACTTCCTCTTCTAAGTGTCCCTTCAAGAAAACACTTTTCACATACACATGAAGTATGTTCCATCTCTTTTGAGTTGCTAATGAAATTTAATAGTCTCTTGTCTTGCTAGTGATGAAAATATCTCTTCATAATCTATGCCATACATTTGTGTGAAGCCTCTAGCAAGTAATCTTACCTTATGTCTTTAAACACTCCCATCACTATTGTACTATATCTTATAGACACATTTGGTGCCAATCTTTTTCTTGTCATGTGGAAGCTTTGTAATATCCCAAGTGTCATTCTTGTGAATGAAACCCATCTTTTCTAGCATTGCTTGCATCCAAAACTCCTTAATACATGTATCTTCAAAACATGATGGTTTGAAATCAACCTTGATAAATAAAGAAATAGTCATTGTCTCACCTATGAGAGTTTTTTCATGTTCTTTATTTGTACTCCTTTGTTAAATATCACTAAACCTTCTTACCTTACTTATAGAACTTGGAGTTGAAGTTGGACTTTCACTTGGAATTGAAGAACTAGATGAGGGGCTGATTGGTAGATTTGTAGCACTTGAAATAGAAACATTAGTGAGCTACTCATGATTGATATCATCAATAATAACATCATTCAAGAAATATTTTGGCTTTTCAACATGACCTATTTAATGACCATAAAATCCTCCTTCATAAAAAAATATACCCCTTGACATATTAATCCTATTAGTGAGAGGATTATACAACCTATAGGCTTTACTTTCCTCACCATATCCAATAAAAATGTATGATCCACTTCTTACATCTAAACTTTGTTATTTTGATTAGATACATGAACATAGGTCAAACAACTAAAAAATTTGAAATGATTAACAATAAGCCTTTTCTCATGCCAAGCTTCATAAGGAGTCATATTGTTAAGTACACTTGTGGGACTTCAGTTGAGAATATACACTATTGTAGTAACTGCATCTCCCCAAAATGAATTGTTCAATTCTTTGGTTCATAACATATCCCTTGTCATTTTAACCATTATAAGATTTTTCCTTTTAGATACCCCATTCTGTTGAGGTGTGTATGCAATGGTAAGTTTCCTCTTGATGCTAGTCATTTCAAAATATCTTTGGAAAGATCTTGAAGAAAATTTTCCTCCACAATCAATCCCCAATCATTTGATTTTTTACCCTTTCTCATTTTCCATAAGGGCTTGAAACCTCTTGAATGTATGAAAGAATTCATCCTTGACCTTCACAAAATACACCCAATATTTTCATGAGTAATCATCAATAAAAGAGATAAAAAATGATGACTTACTCAATCTTTTATTTGTATAGGACTGCAAATATCTGAATGAACAAGCTAAAGTGGGTGATGGGTCCTCCATGAATTACCCTTTTAATTTTTTTCCTTAGCATGATTTCCTTATTAGAGCCTTCATAAACCTCTTTGTACTCTTCAACCTTGGGAAAACCAAAAGCTAATGCTTGTGAGGTCAGAAGCTTCAAATTGCAAAAAATTAAATGCCCATACTTGAGATGCCATGACCAACTTATATCCTCTTATGCCATATTGGAAAGGTTGTTGTTAAATTTAGATACTATTGTTAAATTTGAAGGGTGTAATTTTAATACATTGAAAATAAAGATACACATATTTTTAATTGAAAAAGACAGGGTATGTGCAGGATCATGGTGTGCCAAAACAGGCGCTTAAGTGACAATGAAATTTTAGAAAATCAGAGTTATGCAACTTGACATGAAAATTTGAATAAATTGTGAACATTATTTTTAAAATATGTAAGAAGAGAATATATAGAAAATTAAATGTAGTTTCTAAGCTACTAGTTGATTTTTGGAAAAAGAAAATCCTATTTGATGAAAATTTCAAATTTCAATGTAGTGGTACTAAAATTTTAGGAAAAAAATAAGAAGTAGACGTATGTCTGACCACCCTAATCACAATAAAATCATAATATTTTTTTATAATATTTATAATATAAGTATTAGACTCATTTCTGGATGTGACACATATTTTTTTTTAATTTTTTATAAAGTAAATAATTATTTATGAATTTTTTATTACAGCTTTTCAGAAATTCAGAAATGCCTACGTCTGACCACCTTAACTTGGTCAAAACCTTATGAAATTTATTTTTAAAATTTTTTTCCCTATAGTAGACAAAGCATAGGATGTGACGCATGTTTTGGATTCAAAAATTGTTATACTGTTTGAAAGTTATGAGTGTTTTTCAATCAGTATATCAATTAGGACTATTGTTACAATTCAATTAGAAAATAAATAATAATTATTTATTAAAGTTGAAATAAGATAAGCCTTATATTGTTGGAAAGCTGGGAATGTCCTTAAAAAACCCTTTTCATTTTATCAATTTTGGCTACAAAAAAAGTCGTCAGCCACTAGTGTAAAGTCTAGAAAATCAAGGAATACTGAAAAACATGTTTTTTTAGTTGACTTTCCAGGCTTGTCACTTCCAAGACAAATACCAAAGCATTCCCGAGCCAAAATTTGAAATTTGATAATTTGACTACAAAAATCGGATATCTGATTATATCGAATATTCGATTTTAATATACAAATTTGTGGTCCCCAAAAATTATCTCGTTGCCACCATTTATTTAGTAAACTGCCACATTAATGGCGATGGCAGAAATCTGATATCTTATTAGTCATATTTTAGAGAGAGAGAGAGAAGGAGAGGGAGAGAGAGAGAGAGAGAGAGAGAGAGAGAGAGAGAGAGAGAGAGAGAGAGAGAGAGAGAGAGAGATTAGGGGAGAGAGAGAGAGAGAGAGATTAGGGGAGAGAGAGAGAGGGGGAGGGATAGAGAGAGAGAGAGAGAGAGAGAGAGAGAGAGAGAGAGAGAGAGAGAGAGAGAGGGATAGAGAGAGCTTAGGGGAGAGAGAGATGTGTAGGGGGGAGGGAGAGAGAGAGAGAGAGAGAGAGAGAGAGAGAGAGAGAGAGAGAGAGAGAGATGGAGAGAATAGGGGAGCAGGATAGAGAAAGATTAGGGGAGAGAGAGAGAGAGACAAAGAGAGAGAGAGAGGGGGAAGGGAGAGAGAGATGGAGAGAGATGGAGGGAGGGAGGGGAGGTAAGGCAGAGAGAGATAAAGAGATTAGCAGAGAGAGAGAGAGAGATTAGTGGAGAGATTGGGGGAGAGAGAGAGATAGAGACAAAGAGATAGAGGGAGAGAGATGGGGAGGGAGAAGGGAGAGAGATTAGGGGAGAGAGAGATACATGGGAAGATTAGGGGAGAGGGATAGAGAGAGATTAGGGGAGAGAGAGAGAGAAGGAGAGAAGGAGAAGGAGAGGGAGAGAGAGATTAGGGGAGAGAGATAGAGAGAGAGATTAGGGGAGAGGGGGAGAGAGAGAGATTAAGACATCATAGGACATCATGAACACTTATGACATTAAGACATCATGAACCCTTATGAGATTAGGGGAGAGAGAGAGAGAGATATTAAGACATCATGAACCCTTACGACCTCTTAGGACACCATATGACCCCTAATGACATCATATTGGGTCACTTTGGGTCATATTGTTTCCTAAGGGGTCATATTGTGTCTTAAGGGGTCCTATGTTGTCCATAGGGGTCATATGGTGTCTTGGGAGACCATACGACTAGTTATGACACTATTATGGACACCATATGACCCCTAACAACACCATAGGACCCCTTAAGACACCAAATCATGTCGTTAGGGGTCATATGGTGTCCTAAGGGGTCGTAGGCCATAATATGCCCCTTAGGACACAATATGACCCAAAGCAACCCAATATGGTGTCATTAGGGGCATATGGTGTCTTAAGAGGTCATAAGGGTTCATGGGACACCATATGACCCCTTAGGACACCATATGACCCCTAACAACATGATTTGGTGTCTTAAGGGGTCCTGTGGTGTCATTATACGACTCGTTATGACATCATTATGAACACCATATGACCCATAACAACACCATAGGACCCCTTAAGATACCAAATCATGTCGTTAGGGGTCATATGGTGTCCTAAGGGGTCGTATGCTACAATATGACCCAAAGTGACCCAATATGGTGTCATTAAGGGTCATATGGTGTCCTAAAAGGTCATAAGGGTTCATGGGACACCATATGACCCAAAATGACATGATTTGTTGTCTTAAGGGGTCCTATGTTGTCCATAGGGGTCATATGGTGTCTTGGGACACCATACAACCCGTTATGACACCATTAAGGACACCATATGACCCCTAAAGACACCATAGGACGCCTTAAGACACCAAATCATGTCATTAGGGGTCATATGGTGTCCTAAGGGGTTGTAGGTCATAATATGACCCCTTAGGACACAATATGACCCAAAGTGACCGAATATGGTGTCATTAGGGGTCATATGGTGTCCTAAGAGGTCATTAGGGTTCATGAGACACCATATGACCCCTTAGGACACCATATGACCCCTAATGACATGATTTGGTGTTTTAAGGTGTCCTATATTGTCCAAGACACCATATGACCTGTTAAGACATTGTTATGGACACCATATGACACCTAATGACACCGTAGGACCCCTTAAGATACCAAATCATGTCATTAGGGGTCATATGGTGACCTAAGGGGTCGTAGGCCACAATATAACCCCTTAGGATACAATATGACCCAAAGTGACACAATATGGTGTCATTAGGGGTCATATGGTGTCCTAAGAGGTCATAAGGGTTCATGGGACACCATATGACCCCTAACGACATGATTTGGTGTCTTAAGGGGTCCTATGGTGTTGTTAGGGGTCATATGGTGGCTTGGGACACCATACAACCTGTTATGACATCGTTATGGACACCATATGACCCCTAACGATACCATAGGATACCTTAAGACACAAAATCATGTAGTTAGGGGTTATATGGTGTCCTAAGGGGTCGTAGGCCATAATATGACCCCTTAGGACACAATATGACCCAAAGCAACCCAATATGGTGTCATTAGGGGTCATATAGTGTCCTAAGAGTTCATAAGGGTTCATGGGACACCATATTACCTCTTAGGACACCATATGACCCCTAACGACATGATTTGGTGTCTTAAGAGGTCTTATGTTGTCCAAAGGGGTCATATGGTATCTTGGGACACCATACAACCCGTTATGGCACTGTTATGGACACCATATGATCCCTAATGACACCATAGCACCCCTTAAGACACCAAATCATGTCATTAGGGGTCATATGGTGTCCTAAGGGGTCGTAGGCCACAATATGACCCCTTAGGATACAATATGACCCAAAGCAACCCAATATGGTGTCATTAGGGGTCATATGGTGTCCTAAGAGGTCATAAGGGTTCATGGGACACTATATGACCACTTAGGATAACATATGACCCTTAACAACGTGATTTGGTGTCTTAAGGGGTCCTATGGTGTCCCAAGACACCATATGACCCCTATGGACAACATATGACCCATATCTTTATCCCCCTCTCCTCTCTCTCTCTCCCTCTCTTTCTCCCTCTCTCTCTCTCTCCGCCTCTGTCTCTCTCTTTGTCTCTTTGTTTGTCTCTCTGTCTGTCTTTGTCTCTCTGTCTCTATCTCTCTGTCTCTCTCTCTCCTCTAATCTCTCTCTCTCTGTCTCTCTCTCTGTTTCTCTATCTCTATCTCTGTCTCTGTCTCTGTCTCTGTCTTTGTCTCTCTGTCTCTATCTCTCTGTCTCTCTCTCTCCTCTAATCTCTCTCTCTGTCTCTCTCTCTATTTCTCTATCTCTATCTCTGTCTCTGTCTCTGTCTCTGTCTCTGTCTCTCTCTGTCTCTCTGTCTCTTTGTCTCTCTTTTTCTCCCCCTCTCCACCTCTCTCTCTCTCTCTGTCTGTCTGTCTGTCTCTGTCTCTGTCTCTGTCTCTCTCTCTCTAAAATATGACTAATAAAATCTGATATCAGATTTAATCGGATATCGGATTTTTGCCATGTGGGAGTTTACTAAATAAATGGCGGCAACAAGATAATTTTTTGGGACCACAAATTTTTGTACTAAAATCGGATATCCGATTTTAGTACAAAAAACCAGGAAAAAAAGGGTTTGTGGGCCACTTTGTAGATTCCAATGGCCCACAGTCTGCATATTCTATTTTTTGTTGATGATCATAGGTTTTTAGACAACTAGAGACAAATTTGTGCTTTTGGGATATTCTTAAAGTGAAAACTTACATTATCAATCACGAAGGAGCATGTGTGGAGGGAAATGGGGAGTAGTAGTCATCGGAAGTCTAAACGCAAAAGAAAACTTTCAAATGACCATATTGAAGTGTATAGAGAAAGAGATAGAGAATTTCATAGGAAGAGAAGACAAGGTATGTTAAAGACATTAGATTGAGTGAGACTGACGATTTTTTTGCCAACAGAAAAATTGTTGCCCTAATAAAACCGTAGCGCAACTTGAAAAACCAAGATAGGCTTTTGTAGGGACCCCTCTTGTGGCTTGTAGGTTCAAACGGATCATTTGTTGGTGCCATGGATTTCGAGTTAGGGCCCATCCAAGTTTGACAATTTTGAGCTCTTAGGGCGCTCAAGGGATGACGCGGGTAGGGTATGACTCCAAGCGTCAGATTAAGTTGGGGGGCAAAATAGGAGCATGCATAGGGTAATAATGCCTAACTGGAAATGTCAGAGCTGACGGTTCATCATTGCAATGAGCAGAACGAGAAATCGGCCATGCGACAACATTCGATTGAGTGAGATTGATGATTTTTTCACTAACATAAAATCGAGATAGACTTTTGTAGGGACCCCTCTCGTGGCCCCATAGGTTCAAATAGGTTGTTCGCTGGTGCCATGGATTCTGAGTTAGGGCCCGTCAAAGTTTGACAATTTTGAGCACTTAGGGTACTCAAGGGATGACGCCGGTAGGGTATGACCCTGAGCGTTGGATTGAGTGGGGGGGAAAAATAGGAGCATGCGTAGGGTAATAATGCCTAACTAGACATGTCGGAGCTGATGGTTCGTCATCGCGACGAGTAGAACGAGAAATCGGCCACGCGACAACATTCGATTGAGTGAGACTGACAATTTTTTTGCGAACAGAAAAATTGCTGCCCTAATAAAACTGTAGGGCAACTTGAAAAACTGAAATAGGCTTTTGTAGGGACCCTCTTGTGGCCCCGTAGGTTCAAATAGATCATTCGCAGGGGCCACAGATTCCGAGTTAGGGCCCGTCAACGTTTGACAATTTTGAGCACTTAGGGCGCTCAAGGGACGACGCTGGTAAGGTATGACCTCGAGCATCAGATTGAGTGGGGGGGAAAAATAGGAGCATGTGTAGGGTAATAATGCCTAAATAGACATGTTGGAGCTGATGGTTTGTCATCACGATGAGAAGAACGAGAAATCGGCCACGCGACAACATTCGATTGAGTGAGACTGACGATTTTTTTGCCAACAGAAAAATTGCTGCCCTAATAAAACCATAGGGAAACTTGAAAAACCGAGATAGGCTTTTGTAGGGACCCCTTTTGTGGCCCCGTAGTTTCAAATAGATTATTCGCAGGTGCCACAGATTCTGAGTTAGGGCCCATCAATGTTTGACATTTTTGAGCACTTAGGGCACTCAAGGGATGACGTTGGTAGGGTATGACCCCGAGCTTCGGATCGAGTGGGGGGGAAAAATAGGAGCATGCATAGGGTAATAATTCCTAACTGGACATGTTAGAGCTGACAGTTTGTCATCGTGACGAGCAAAATGATAAATCGGCCACGGGACAACATTCGATTGAGTGAGACTGATGATTTTTTCGCCAATAGAAAAATTGCTGCCCTAACAAAACCATAGGGAAACTTGAAAAACCAAGATAGGCTTTTGTAGGGACCCCTCTCATGGCCTCGTAGGTTCAAATGAATCATTTGCAGGTGCCACAGATTCTGAGTTAGGGCCCGTCAACGTTTGACAATTTTGAGCACTTAGGGCACTCAAGGGATGATGCCGGTAGGTTATGACCCCGAGCGTCGAGTTGAGTGGGGGGGAAAAATAGGAGCATGCGTAGGGTAATAATGCCTAACTGGACATGTCAGGATTGACAGTTCATCATTGCGACGGGCAGAACGAGAAATTAGCTACGCGACAACATTCGATTGAGTGAGATTGACGATTTTTTTGCCAACAAAAAAATTGCCGCCCTAATAAAACCATAGGGAAACTTGAAAAAATGAGATAGGATTTTGTAGGGACCCCTCTCGTGGCCCCGTAGGTTCAAATAGATTGTTCATAGGTGCCATAGATTCCAAGTTAGGGCCCGTCAACATTTGACAATTTTGAGCACTTAGAGCACTCAAGGGACGACTCCGGTAGGGTATGACCCCGAGCATTAGATTGAGTGGGGGGGAAAAATAGGAGCATGTCTAGGGTAATAATGCATAACTGGATAGAGCCGACGATTTGTCATTGCAATGAGCAAAATGAGAAATCGGCCACGTGACAACATTCGATTGAGTGAGACTGACGATTTTTTTGCCAACAGAAAAATTGCTACCTTAATAAAACCCAAAGTGTTCGACTGAGGTGGGGGGAAAAATAGGACCATGCATAGGGTAATAATGAATTGTATCAAGTATTTTTCATTTAGTGAATTGTATTGTATTGTTCATTAAATGAATTGTATTGTATTATTCATTAAATGAATTATATTGTTCATTATAAAAACAACACTTACGATGAAATGAAATGAATTGTATTGTTCATTAAATAGCCATTATTAACCATTGTTAATTATTGGAATGAAGATTAAAGATTTCCATTATAATACCATGCACAAATGAGCAACAATTTATATGATCGAATATCAACTTCTGTATATATAAAAATGTCAAATGATTACAAATGTATGTCCATACACAAATATGGCATAAACGCCAACTGAAAAAAAATGTATGTCTAAATACGTGAATGTATGTCCATATACAAAATATAAATGACAATTAGAAATGTAATCATCCCAAAACTATCTATAACATCCTAAGTTGCTGATGGATCATCAAAATCGATCCTCTTCGCCGCACTGCTCGGCTCTGAAGGATCTTGCATAAGAAAAACAAACCACAATTAATATTAGCTATATTATATAATTCACATTCAAAATGTTAACATAAAAATGAACTATATAATTGAACTATTCATGTTTACCTCATCTCCACATTTTCTCTTCAGCTTTGCAGGACTCTTGATGTATGTCTTCGGTAGAGGAGGTATGTTTTGAATATTTTCATACACAACCTACATGTGTTAAAAAACATGACATTGATACACGTTAGCATATAATTGTCACTGATAATAACAAATTATATCTACTAATCAAAAAATAAAATAAACACACATCTTCTCGAGGTATCTCTTCTTCTTCTTCAGGTATATTGGGTGCAGACATCAAGGATGTGAAGCCAAGAATTCTCTGTATATATACACAACAAGTATATGAAACTATCAATCTATGTCTAGACATGTATAATCACTATAAGTTATTTAAACTATTCATTCAATCATATTTGCATTCAATTACCTTTCCCTTGTCTCCAATTGCACTACCAAATCCTAAATCACATTGCCGAACACTCGTGCTGCTTGTGCCCTACAAGAGTAAAATAAGATATACATGCAAGTTACTACATAATCTAATTAATACCAATATAAATGATGAGCATGTATGTACAATAAAATACAAACGACTAGGTGCAATAATATATGTACCATCAAGTTATCAAGGCCAAATGAAATGGCTGACAAGGTGCCCTCCTGAATTTGTCTCAACTCATCCTCAGTCATCAACTGTTAAATAGACCATGCAAATAAAAATTAGTACTTAATATTATCTAATTTATAAATATTTAATTAAAATATAACATGAACTGTGAAAATACAAATCTTACCACTACATCATCAATGTATGATGATGGTGCCTCCTTGCCTCTAGAATGTGAGGACTCCCCAGGGTATCCTCTAGTCTGTGTAATAACATTTGGTGCATCATGCATCTCATGAACCTCATAATCTGCACTGTCCACAGGAGGATCAATGAGCTTTCCAACTGGACCCAAGCATACGTACCCACACATGACACAACTATGGGGCACACATATGTGTGGAGCTGAGGATGACATGTCAATGGCACCAGATGCACTGTTACCATCAAGAGTAGGTTGAGCTACTGACACAGCCGGAGAAACCAATAGGCTACTTAAAGAGTGAATAGCCGATATGGTCCGTGAAGCCGCCTCACAAATGATATCAGGATGCTGCACTACAGGTGGGGGATCAATAGGAGGAGGGGGGACATATGGGCCCTGGACTACTCTGACTGCCCCAGGTTTATTTTGGGGCATACCTAAACCTACACCCTGGAAAGGTTGGATGTCAAAGTAGTTCACATGTTTGTTTAAAACAAACTTAGCATACAATTTTTTTATGAAATAGAAGGGGATATCAAGATTGTTGTTGGGTGGTTTGTCAAAAACCATCCAGCAATGATCCCAAAATTTTTTCACAATCCCATCATTTGTGCACCATTTAATAGAAAGTTTTATTTTTTTGGGATCTACGGGCTGACCAATATGAGGATTGACAAACAATGAGGCGATTTCAGCTTTGGATATCTCGAGATCCTTAATATCCTTTTAAGACAAGCCATCTACATATTTTTCCCTCATAGATTCTCACCACAAAAGGGCAGCATTGTGCTCCTCAGTCATTGTTTCCATACTTTTTATGATTGACGTGAGAGGATCAAACATTGGGTTTAGACGAGGGATCCTACGATATACTTTTGCAATCCCCCTCAATTCATTCAATTTTTGTGCAATCAAATCCTGAATTGCGGGGGGGTTTGGCAAATGAGGGTTTGGTTGTTGCAGTTGTGGTTGGTCAAGGTTTTCATTGTTATCCCCCATTTTTAACCTAATTGAATGTAAACAATTCAATTTAGTTAACAAATTTAAACAATTAGATATTTGATTTAAAAAAACCTAGTTTTCATATGAAAAAACCATATTTTCAATGAAAAATCAAATAACCATTAAGAAAAAATACAAAAAATGAATGAAAATGATTGAAAACGATAAAATTCTTACCTCTTAATCTATTTTTTAGCAATTTTTTTCCAAAACACCGGATATCGGGTGCACCGAATATCGGATTTTGATGAAATCACGCAGCTCGTGAGTTAAAAATGATTCACGAACTGTCATTGTCAAAATATAAAAGTCTCAGAAAATCGGATATCCGATTTCTATACTTCAATTATTTTTAAATAACAAATATAATATAATAATATATTATATAATACGTATTGTATTACAATATTATAATATTTAATATAATATAATATTATATTATATTATATATAATATAATGTATGCGGGAAAAGTGGGCTGATAAAACTAAATATGTGAAAATTTGGTTAAATACTAGTCCACACACACACACAAGACTTCTTGGTGCAAGCTATGGAGTAATAACGTATTATTCAGCTTCCCAAGGAGGGTCCCATGGTTCTCTATCTCACAATGTCCCTCAAACCAATGTTTTTGCTCTCAGATCATTGAGCAAAATGGTTTAGGGATGGCAAATGCAAGAACGAGGGATGTTTTGATAGATTTTAGTATGAAATGGATGTTAAGCTATGTATGATTCTAGAAATGCAATAAACTAGATGATAAGATGACAAGATTAGTATGAATAGTATCCTAGCATACTATATTTAGTCTATGATTGAGCTAAAATGATAAAGAAATTATTCTAAACATGCATATTTAGTTTAATTCTTGTTAAAAGAGAAGCTAAAATGATGAGCATAAAAATGATATGAAAGATTGAACGTATTTGAGCATAAGTGTGATGCTACAAATTTGAAGGATGATTGTTAAGAATGGAGGAATGAGAGCTCTATTTATAGCAAAAATAGGGCAATGGATGGTCAAGATTGAATGGTTCAATCAAGGGTTGAGTTTGAAAGTTGGGGATCCATGTGCACGATTTGCACCAATGAAATGGTGACAAGTGTCAACATAGGGTTGGGTTAAAAGAAGGGGTTGGAGACATTGAATGCCTGAGAAGACCTCATGGTTATCTAGAGGCTAAGGGTCAAGTCTAAGTTAGGATTACCCACTGGATTAGGAGTTAATCCAAGGATAAACCTTTGTGCAAATGATTAAGAGATAATCATGGTCAAAGCATTAAAGGCCTGATGAGACCTTTGGGTTGGGTAGAGGTTGAGTCAAAACAAATGTTTTAACCATGTAGAAGGGTTTGAGTTAACCATTAATGGTTATTGGAGACTTTGGGGATTAAGTGGTTGAAAGTTGGAAGCCTTTAATGGTTATTAAAGACTTTGAGGAATTTAGTGGTTGAAGGTTGAAAACCTTTAATGGTTATCAAAGACTTTGAGGTTTTGAGAAGTGACTTCCCTTTGCTTAGGGATGTGACAAAGTTTAGAGGAGGGGTTAGGTTAATTAGAAGCGATTAGAAGATTCTAGAAGGGATTAGAAAGGGGTTTGGGATTTTGCAAGTGGATAGAGGGATAATAGGATTTAATTGATTTAAATGATTTAATTCAATTTGGTTGCAATTTGGGGAAATTAAATGAATTAGATTTATTTAATTTAGGATGACTATTTAATTAAATTTGAATTTAATTAAAAGTGGATAGGGGAGATTTAATTGAATATAACGATTTATTCATTAAATGGGTATAGTGAATTTAATTTAAATAAATTGAGTAATTTACTTAATTAAATAGAGGAATGTGGATAATTTAATTAAATTAGATTTAATTAAATAGAGAAATGAACATAAAATATTCATTTAGGAATATGGTCATTTTTATACATCTACATTTTGCCCCTCTTTGAAGTGACGTGTGTGCACATGTTATTTCAAAGAAAATGATGCCTTATCATGATTTATGATTAAATGCAATTTTTGTGTCACTCTTATGATTTGCAAGTCATGCCCCAGATTTGATTTGATGCGTGATGCCCCAGATTCGATATTTGATGGTGATGCCCCCTCGGGAGATGAATCAATATTTTTAAAAATTTTGGATTTAATTTGAGGAGTTGCGTATGATATGTATGATTTCGTGTATGTGAAAAGCATGCAAATTGATTCATCTCCCGATAAGTTTCAACTGTTATGGTATAGGAGAGACCGCGACCATATTATAGGTCCATTTGGCCAACCCTACTGTCATTTTTCTCTTATAAAAGGGGAAAAGGGCTTGATTTAGATTCATTTGTGCTTTGTTGACCTTGGAGAAAGAGAATTTGCTCTGGAGAGAAAATGCCGATTCCTTATCATAGACACCGATTCGAGTGCGTTCAAAGGTACCCGAGACCTGTAGCGCAGGGACCACCAGTAAGTCAACATTTTTGACCCTTTTTTGATGTTTCATTTTGTCATTTTTAGTCAGTTTTTGAATTTCAAAGTTCAGGTTTAATGTTTTAGCACGTCAAGGGTCTAGAGTAGCGCATACGAAGTGTGAAGTAGCGCATCGAGTTTAATTTTAGGGGTCACGTCTGAAAAAAATAGGATAGCGCATGGCAAAAATATGTTAGCGCATATAGGTAGAATAGCGCATGGAAAGTGTCGGGTAGCGCGTCGGGTCAACAGGTTAGCGCGTGGGGTTAACCTAGCGCATAGGGGTCATAGGGGTTCGCATGGGCAAGGGGGTTTAGCATGTAGGCTTAACCTAGCGCATAGGGCTAAACGGGTAGCACCTGGGAGGTGTAGATTAGCGCGTAGACAGAGTCTAGCGCATAGGGTAGGTTAGGTGGCGCATGGGGGAAAAAGATTAGCATGTAGAGTCAGTCTAGCGCATAGGTTAGATAGAATAGCACGTAGGAAAAATAGCCTAGCGTATGGGAGGTTTTTAGCGCATTGAATAACTGTTTTAGCGCATCCAAAAAAAATTTGCAGAATGGGCCGATTTGAAAATTTGTTGTGCTTTGCCTGTCGTGATGTGATGGATTTATCCAATATGAGTGTTGGTATAACTTGTTTGGATTTGCGAATTTCCAAGTTATGTATAGATATCAATCTGTTGTATCGATCAGAATATGATTTATTTGCGTGGTCTGTTTCAAGTTCAATGTGTGTGAAAGCCTGAGTTGTGTTACAAGCCGATATGGGTTGGAAACTTGAGTTGTTTTACAAGCTGATATGGGTGGGAAACTTGAGTTGTTTTCCAAGTTTATGTGATTGTGGAGACTTGAGTTGTTTTACAAGTTTTGATATGGTTTTTGATAACTTGAGTTGTTTTACAAGTTGATATGAAATGATAGGATTTTGAACTTTGATGTAGATGAGCAAATTGTTTCATGTTGTTGATGTAAGTTTGCTTTTGATATCTTTGTTTTGATGTGGAAACTGATATTGGATTTGTTTTGTGTGTTGACAGGAGCGATTGGGTGCGGTATAGTCGAGGGAGAGATTCCCTAGACCGTGGACATTGATACCACGGTTGTTGTAGGCTGACCTAGACATTATCGAGAGATGTGGATTGACTTCTCTCCTGGATATGCCTCGGTTCACTGTGAACCGAGGGCTTTTGACAGCTTTGGCAGAGAGATGGCATAGCGACACCAACACCTTCCATTTTGCCACTAGAGAGATGACAGTCACACCTGAGGACTGTTACCGGATTCTATGCATTCCTGTGGTAGGTGCCATTCCTGTGGTAGGTGCACTACTACCATACGAGCAGTCAGAGGAGGGCGGCACAGAGGCACTGCACCGGATATTCTAGGATGATACTATCTGTGGCTATGAGATCCCATGGCAAGAGTTTTTGGATTTGGATTATGCACCGCTGCCATCCGTACTAGCAGGTTTCATTGGGGGATTCCTTTGTCCTGATCACAGGTCAAAGGGATTCTCGGTGGGATGGGGGTTAGTTTTGGAGGAGATGGTCACATAGGGCCAGAGATTTGCATTGGGGTCAGCTATGTTGGCTCATCTATACAGGAGTCTGCATGAGGTAGTATACCTCGGTTATGGCAGTTTGTCAGCTGGCGTGACCCTATTACAGGTATGGTGCTAGGAGCATATTCCAGCAGCGAGGCCATTAGCAGATAGGGACAGACCCGTAGGTGCAGCATATGCCTATGGATACAGAGGTCTAGTTGTCCAGCGTAAGCTGGGCAAACTAGAGCATTGGAGGAGGGTTTTTGATGACATAGATACGGTCACCTGGAGACCGTATACAGGATGTGAGGTATGGGCAGAGGATGGGCTGGAGATGCCCTTTGTTTTCATGACCAGATACTTGATTGGGAGGACCCCGTTTGTGATTGAGTGGTTTGTGGTGACCCGAGTTTTGAGGCAGTTCGGGCGCCAGTAGGGTATTCCTCAAGGAGGGTGCCTTTATGCACAGCGGCAGCAGGATGTGGCCGATTGGGGGCCGACTATTGATAGTGCCTTGGCTGTGGAGGAGTTTGTGGGGTTGGCCGGGAAAATTTGGGATTATGCCCTGGAGATCTAGGATGCGGGCATGACAGATGAGTTTGCTCGGTTGTTTGCTGCATGGGCGGTGGCTAGGATATCCGATCCTGAGGAGATGAGGCCAGCATTTGACTTAGATGAGGAGGAGGGAGATGGGGGAGATGATGGAGATGATGGGGAGGATGGAGGATGAGGACGAGGGAGAGGAGGTTGAGGGAGGCGAGGAGATAGAGGTGCGGAGAGAGCAGTGAGACAGGGAAGGATAGAGAGGGGGAGAGGTGGATTGGCTATCGGAGCCGGTAGAGAGGGGAGAGTGGGGGAGGTGCTAGCTGTAGTGGGTGGTGAGGAGGAGCCTAGTCGACCAGCACAGAGGAGGAGGACAGATGTACTCCCACCTCCAGTACCGAGGACAGGCCGAGTGGGAGGGGTTCCGCCAGCACAGGTATCGCTGCGAGTGCGAGTTCCAGGGCATATGGAGGATGCTCAGATCTAGACCTTATAGATTACTGTGCAGCAGCTACAGGCACAGATTTTGACTTATCAGCAGTAGATTGCTCAGTTGACCACTGAGCGAGATACTGAGATAATATAATATAATATATTATTGTATTATATAATACATATTATTATATTATAATATAATATAATATAATAATGTATTATATAATACGTATTATATAATATATTATTATATTATATAATACGTATTGTATTGTATTATATATATTATAATATGTAATATAATATAATATTATATTATATTATATTATATTATAATATATTATATTATATTATATATAATATAATATTGTATTATATAATATGTAACATATAATATATTTTTTAAATTAAAATTACAAATAAAAATCGGATAATCGGATATCCGATTTATATTCGATTTTATCGGATATTCGATTTTCATAGGTAAATTACTAGGCCAAGGTGTACTGACACCCAGGCCAAGCAAAAAGTCAACACGGATTTTCACGTTTTTAGGCGAGTGAGGAAGGCTATTTTTTTCACATCGCCACTTTTTGACTCCCCTTGATCCTACACTAACCCAACATATGGAACATTGTGAGTGGAATTGTTAAACAATCACATTTAAATGAAGCATTAAATGGATAGCTAAAGATCGTAGGATTGCAACAATGATTATTCTTGGTTTTCTAATGCCTATTTGCATTCATATTGGTCTAGCAAAAACATCAAAGAAAATATGAGGGGCTTAATTCTTTAGTTTGTTCACAGGCAAAAGTGCTAAAATGTCCATAAAGAATTTTTTTTTGGTTTTAAGATGAAAGTGGACAATAATATTGTTCAACATATTAGTACATTTCATTCCCTCCTTAATCAACTTCATGATGCACATCCATGATAATTCTCATTCAACAATTTACATTAGAATGCAATGATTAATGTTACTCATCCATGTAGCATCTAGAGAATAAAATGATTACCATAACATTATCTCACTCAAGCCATGGTGAGGGAGACATTACACTTATCTAGCACTAACCCAAATTCTATCTCTAATCACAACACTAACCATTCTCCTAATTGAAACCGTAATCTTGATCCTAATTTTATGCCTTATCTTAACACTAAGCCTACACCTAATTCTTTCTTTAACCTTAATCCTATCCATAATTGTAACCCCAACCTTAACCCTATCCCCAACCCTCAATGTAATTAAAACCCTAATCTTTATCATAAGACTAACCCTAGATTAAGAAGGTGGCTTTAGAAGTCAAGCTTCTCGATAATGTTATTAGGCAGAATCTCCCCCATAGAAAATATTGGCATCAAGTTAGCTACTTTTAGTGGGATGTAGCTATTCTGGCTCTAAAAAATACATTGTTGTACACTGATAACTAAATCTTTTTATACTATAGTGGGGAATACCAGCCATAGTGCTTCTATCGAGCCCTGCAGCCATTATGTGCCTATTCTGCAGTTTTTGTGTCCACATATATTAAATTTATTAGTCGTACGATTGCACTATTTTAGACCAGATTAAGCATGTCTTTTAGTACTATTGACACTATGACATTATCCCAATATTCATCTAATGATTATGAGAAACAGTTTACCATCCATTCTCTTTCTTTTGTCAAACTAAATAGATGACTCAACCATTGAATCCTGTAATAAACAAAACAACCTTGGTAGACTACTTTTCCCCCTCTTTCTTTGCTAAAATCTCAATTGGTTTCAAAAATGTAATTCAAAAGAAAACAAGAGCCAATGAAAAAATGGTAAAGGGTTCAAGGCAAAGTATATACCTGTTGGCACAAGTAAGGAAGAACATCACGACCTTGAACTCCCATGCTCGTTCAGATAAATCGGTTAAAGTATAATAGAGGCACATGCAAACTATTTTCATGTCCTTTGGTAATTGGTCGATTAGCACTGGATATTATTCTGCAGCCGAAAAGACGAGTTAATATGGCCAATTTGTTAAGATGAGATGGGGAATGAATGTGCTGACTTTTCGAAAGCTTCATTGAAAACCTTGAGTTGGTGCATAGGTGTCATAGAGGTCGTTTATGATACTAGCCAGGAGTCCACGAGTCCTATATCAACCAAAATCATTCTTGGCACTGCCATCCAAACATTTTGGTTTTGGAATCCGATATTCTTTCAATTAGGATGTTTCGAGTATTAAATACACCAATTACCATGGTCTCCAAACTTTGTAACAAGGCTCATCAAATATCACCAACATTTCTTGTCTCGTGTGTGTATAAATATGGAAGTTATAGATGCTCCTGAAAAAGATCCATTTTTGGATTGCAGTTTCAGGATAAATTTCCAATTGAGTACTTCTTGTATGTCTTTGAGAGACCGCAACATTGATGAGCGATGGATGTGTAGCTCTTAAAAACATGCTCTAATTCACAATAATCTTATTAAATGAGTTCAATCTTTTAGTTTATGTGTGCCTTAAAACAAGGCATACCACAAAAAGATAATAGGACAAGATAGATTATAATTTCACTTTCTCAGTTCAGAGTTCAGAGTTGTTGGAAAATTAAATTTTTCTTGAGCCTTTTTGCACCTCCCTACACACACCTATTCTATCAGGAGTAGCCAAAAGTAAATGCAACTTGGAGTTTGTGTGCAGTTCATTAAGATCAAAAACTTCCACTTGCTCCTAACATTGCAACAGTAACAATTAGTGGAATTTATTTTATTATGTGAATTCGAATTTGAATTTGAAAGGGAATTTTTGTGTGGATAGCCCTAAGACACAAGAGGAGAATGTTGTCCAAATCAATTAGTATCTCAGAAAGGTGAAGAAGAAGTTTGTGTAGCAGCAGTAGAGAGAATGTTTTTTATTCTCTGAATGATTCAGAGTGTGTAATAGTAGTTGTGTATTTGCTTGTGCTGAGAGATATGATTTCTCTAGGCATTTTGTGGCTCCTGATGAGTAGTGATTGCTACAGGAATCAGTAACTCCAAGTGAGTAGTCTATGCAAGAAAGCTTAGTATGGTTTATATAGTCAGGTGTGTGCTACTCTTAGTGGAGGATAGTTTGTAAGAGAGATCAGAGGAGCTCCAGATGTTAGTGTTTCAGAGCATCTCCAAAGTATAATACATTAGTTTGTAATCACTAGTTGTAATCATTTATTTTTAGTTTCCAAGCTTGTAATTTGTTTTGTAAGTTTCATTTCTAGACTTTAATGAAAGAAGTAAATCATTGCATGTCTCCAATTTGTGTTTAAATTTTATTCTGTTATTTAATTCTTAGCTAATCGGGAAATTAGAGCTACAGCCTTTGTGGGGAATTTTATATTCCAAGTTGGCATCGGAGCCATTTGGTGCTAAATCATTATGAGTTTGGGCATTTGGTTTTTAGATGTTGAGTTATCAATAGATAAATTCGAAGTGTAGAAATTAAAATAGAGGTATTTACTACTATTCTACAAATATGTTTGCTTATTTTGATTAGGTGTGTCATACACCTTGTAACTCTAATTGTTCATAATATTTAAGTAATTAATATTTTATGTGTCCTAGGGAATTAGAACACTCCATTTATGCCTTGACCATTGAGGCATGGTGACAAAAAGAACAACCTTAATTAGTGCACAACAAAATGACAAGATTTGACAGAAATGAAAAAATAAAGGCAACAATGATGTGGAGAAAATAAAAACAATACATAAATGCAAAGATAGAAAGGAAAAAAAACTACAAGATTGCAAAGGTAAATTTGAGTATGAAATTGAAGAAACAAAACAAGAATGATGAAACTAAGAAATGTAAAACACCAACAACAAATCCATGGTATTTTGAACATACCTAAAATCAACACAACTAGAAGAACACAAAATAAGAGCAAGCAAGAGATGAAAACTCATAGGAAATAGAAGCCAACACTACAATGAATGTAGGCCACACAAGGGAAGGAAACACTAATCAGTAGGAATGCAGGAACAAGCATAAAATCATGACAAAAAAGAGCTAGAGCTTCATGGAATACCTATAAAGAGCCCAAACACATGATAGCGATAATTAAATTAATAACCAAAATCATTTATTCGACAACTAAAACCAATTGATTTTTTATTCATATTAAGATGAAATTAATGGCCACAACATGTAGTAAATACTTAGATATTGTTATATTTGAAATATGAGGTAGCTAGATGTCATCACTATTGATCAAGGTTTCGACTTTTCACTTGTGTTATGACATAACCTATAATGTTTTAAATATAATAAATTGGGAGAGGCTCGAATCTTTACATAACCCAACAACTAGTGAAAAAAACCAACGGCTCATTAGGGATGACAACGAAAATAGAAACGCTATTGCCAAAAAAGAGCTAAACCTAGTATGCTTGCAACACCATTAACAAAACCTAGAAAATAGAGCAAATATACACAAAGAATAGAAAAGCAAAACAAGACAAGACACTCTTGCACCAAAAGAAAAAACCAATGGCTTACTTGGTGGGTGAGAACACCAACTTCCTCTCTAGACAAATATCTTTACCTTTCTCTAAAATAGAGAGATTTATACTCGAACATTTCCCAAAGGAAATGGTTGGGGAGTCCGGCGTGGTTTTCACCTTAGACACAGATGTTTGGAGCCCCATCGTAGTGGAATACTCCAAATGTCTCCTTTTCTTGGCACGCCTCTTCGCAATTTCATCTTGAATAGCTTGAAGAGAAATACAATTCTTCTTTGTCATCTCCTTGTTTTGATCAAACATACTCTCCATTTTTCTCTTCATAGTGTCATGATTTTCTTGTAGCGCCTTTGTTGGCAACAATAATGAAGGAAACCTGAGAAGGGAGGGGGGCGGGGGGTGGTGAATCAGTTTTCACCAGATTAAACAATTTAAGCACAATGTCAGATCTGATCAACCACAACAAGAATAAAGATATGAACAATAACAACAACACATAAAACACCAAGATTTTTTATGTGGAAAACCCAGTCAAGGGAAAAAAAATGGTGAGAACCTACCCACAATGAGATGATACTCTATAGTAGTATGCGTAAATATTACAATGGGGAATGCACATGCATTCAAGAACACTTCCTGGATCTCATTGCTCAAAATATGATGAATTATAAGGCTACAACCCTTAGGGAAGGTTCACTACCTTACAATAATATTTGAACTACAATCCGGTTAGGATGAATTGAAAGAATAGCATCTACAAATGCTTGATGACAGTTCCAATTAAGCTCATTTGTCTCCCCTGCAACACACTCTGCAAAATACACCACACTGAAAGATAATTCAATTGTTTGAACATATACCACTCTTTGATAATGAAGACTCAACAACCATACCCAAATTACATGAATATAACACCTATTTATAGAAATCATCAACCTTGACTACAAGGTCGGCCAAACCCTCAACAACTAATTACAAAATCACATCACACGATACGTAAATCAACCACCAAACCAATACAATGTCATGAAAAAATAGTATGGATTCAAATCAACTCCTTGAATGTGAAACACCACTATAAATCTTGCCAAGATCAACCACAACATGCTACACAAGCAAAAGTGTCGCATAACAAAAAGAATATCACCGGACCCATAAGATATTCAATAACATGCACAATAATCAATGAAGACCACTAAAACAAATAGGACACATTTAGGAAACACCAACAAGAACATTAGAGTCATCTACAATAGCTGCACCAACACCACTTAACCAGATCTTCACTGATCAACATGCTAATACTCAAGAACACTTCAACAATAACAACTCAGACAAAAAAAAATAACTTATGGAGCATCAAATCATGAACCATCTGAATTGAGGATACACACGAACATCCCAAATAGTCTCCCAAATCCCCAACACAAGATATAATCATTCCAGAGCACAATGGATCAAACACGAGAACACTACAACATTGAACATTGAAAAATCAATCTCCATATCAGAATCCACAATTTGATCAAATCACCACATATCATCATGAAATCAATATATAATTAAGTATCTTTATTTGATTCAACATATCAAATAGATAAACCCACTAGATCAACTCACTACAATCACCAGAACACCAAGACAAATCTCTGCAACACTAAAACACGAGAATATGTTGACATCAATCACAACAACATATCCTAGTAGTAACAATATCCAAAAATATCCCCCTTTGGAATTTATGGAAACATATGAATGTGAAAAACAATCAATGCAAAGGAATACATCAATACCAACAATCTCCCCCTAAGATCATGCACACAAAGCTTCCAAGATAAGACAATTTTTCACATGCTTCTCTCCCCCTTTGATAGCAATGCCAAAGACATATACAAATCATGCCTGTCTCCCTCTAAGAAGGATAATCTCTCCCCCTTAAAATAAACTGACACACTGAACCATACACTAACTATCCCGGTTGAGTAGCAGCACCAACTCATCAACTTGGATAAGAAGATAAGACAGTGAAATCCACTAGATTGATGCATCTCAAGTCCATCTAGTTCTCATCAGGAGGGGCAATGACCCCTAACTTGTCTCTCAAATAGACAAATGTATCTATAGGAAAAGAATTAGTAAAAATATCTACAATCTGATCCTTTGTAGATACATACTCTAATTTAACTTCTTCATCATTGACTTTCTCCCTCAAGAAATGATAATTAATTGATATATGCTTTGTTTTAGAGTGCAGTACTAGATTATTGGGATTATTAATAGCACTTGAATTGTCACAATATATAACATTAAGCTCATCATATATAACATCTACTTCATCCAAACTACCTAAGTACAATTGCTAACAACAACAATGTATTCATCTTCAAAAGCAATTTTTTCTCCTAGTCATCACACCTTTGTTTTTATCACCTATAATCTGATTTTCTGAATGATTCAATTTCACATACTTCAGATTCTTTTGATTCTTCTGATTCTTAGGTTCTTGAAATTATTCACCGGCAACAATAATATTTGGATTAACTATCTCTATCAGAGCATTCTGCTTTAGGTTTTCAGTTTGTGGGTAAGTGCAAGAAGTTGTGTCCACTTAATGTGGAAGTTTCGGACTTAGTTAAAAAGTCAAAATCAGGTGGAAAGAATAGAAGATGAATCGGGATCCCGTTGGCTCTTGGTATCCTGAGCCTAAAATCAAATGGGATCTCGTGGGCCTTGGGATCCCGAGCCTAGAGCTCCAAATGGGATCTCATTTTGAAAATGAAACGGGATCCCGTGTTGAATATATAATTTTTTTTTAAACATAATGCAGTTCATTTTTATCATATGGGATCCCGATTCAAGGTGTGGAGCCCTCACAGAAATTGCCAGCAACTCACCTTCTTGTCTTCCAGGTATGCCCAATACCCATTTTTATTCAATAATTCATGTTTAGATTAATTTTTTCGTTGAAAGATTAGATTTTTAGTTTAAAAATTATTTTTTTGTTAATAATTTTTAGTTTTAAATTTATTTATTTTGTTAGAAAAAAATGTGTTTTAGTTCAATAATTTTATTTTAACTAGAAAAGTATGTTTTTATTTTAAAAAATAGTTAAATTTAGTTTGATTTTTTTTTATGAATTGATTAGATTAGGATTTTTTTTAAATGAAACGAAAACCAAAAAAAAAATCAAAACCAAAACATTTAGTTTACACGATCAAAACAAAAACAAAAATGAAAACCAAAACCAAAAAATTACAACAAAAATGAAACTATTTAAAACATCTTTAAATTGTATACAACATACCCCCTATGACCACATAGGATCACATCACGTCCAACCCCTTACGACCACATATGACCCCATAGGATCAGCCATAGTGTCCAAAGGGGTCATGTATGTGGTCTTAAGGGGTCATGCATGCACATTCTAATGTACATGTGTGACCCCTTAGGACCACAGGGTATGTGCAAGCTAATGAGTCACAAATTTGTGGAAGTCTACGCATTGGAAAACGTGCTCCACAAAACGGGCCGTTCTAAAAAAATGGGGGCCCGTTAGTGGTTCGGCCTCTCGAGCCGAAAGGTGATGGGGGGCCAAAGCTAAATAAAACAGGCCCCCATTTCTAAACAAAACGGGGGCCCGTTTTTAAATAACGGGGGCCCGTTTTGAAAAAATGGGCCCCCGTTTTTAAATTCTATTTTTACCATTTTTTTGGGCAAATTTTTCATTTTCACCGTGATAGTGAATTGACAAGAGGAGATAAAAAATGGGCCCCCATGTTGTGGTTTCCATTTCAAGCCTCCACCACTATCCTAGGTACACATTCAGTCATCTATTTTCACATTTCATAATTTTCTTGTATATATTTTTTTTTTTTGTGTATTATTTAGTTTTTTTTGTATTATTTTAGTTTTTTTTATAGTAGCCTATAAATAAATTATTTTTAATATTTGTAAATTCTTGATTTTGATCTAAAATATTTTTGAACAGTTAACCCTAAACCCTAATCAACAAATTTAGAAATCAAAACCAAACCTAGATAATTAACAAAACGAAATCGACACAAACAAAAAAACAAAAATGAAATGGAAACAAAAACAAAAATGTTCGAAAAGGAAATTGAAATAAAACCGAACATATGTACCTAAATTGTTCTTAATCCTCATTAGGCAATACAAAAGTTACCACTAAATTAGTATAACCTTAAAAGTAATTAACATTACTCTTCAAATTTTAGATATCAAAGTTTAGGCTTAGGTTTATGCCATGTCATGGCATAAAGGTCCTATTATGGTCCTATTATGTCATGTGATGGTATAAAAGGATCAATTATGGACACATTATGTCATGTCATGGCATAATAGGACACATTATGCCATGATGGCATAATAGGACACATTATGACATGATGGCATAATATGTCCTATTATGCCATGACATTGCATAATGGGTTCATAGTTGGTCCTATTATATCATGTCATGGCATAATAGGACCTATTATGCCATGACATTACATAATAGTCCACCTATTATGCCATCATGGCATAACAGGTCCATAATAGGACCTATTAAGCCATAACATGACATGATTTTCTCAAAAATTGCCAACTTCATCATCTAATTCATCTCCAACACTGAAACTATGCTAATTCGACATGTTTACTTAGTATGATAGGACCAATTATGGACCTATTAAGCCATGATGGCATAATATGTCCTATTATGCCATGACATTGCATAATGGATCCATAGTTGGTCCTATTATGTCATGTCATGGCATAATAGGACCTATTATGCCATGATGGCATAATAGGTCCTATTATGCCATGACATTGCATAATAGTCCAGCTATTATGCCATAATAGGACCTACTAAGCCACAACATGACATGATTTTCTCAAAAATTGCCAACTTCATCATCTAATTCATCTCCAACACTGAAACTATGCTAATTCGACATGTTTACTTAGTATGATAGGACCAATTATGGACCTATTATGCCATGATGGCATAATAGGTCCTATTATGCCATCACATTGCATAATAGGTCCATAGTTGGTCCTATTATTAGATTTTTAAAAACTTATAAATATCCTGTGTATCATTTAACATATCCACACCTAAAGGATTTGGTTTTGCATAAAAATTAAAAAAGAGAGAAAAGTAAACATAATTTTTTTATTCATGGGTGAAAACCATTCTTATGACACCTTGGATAAGTACCTTGGCATCATGTATAATTTTTTTTAAAAGTACCCTACACTTGGAGCATACCACAATCCATTCAAATTCTCTTTATTCTCAACCATCCTTGTCATCATCCATATCATGTATCTCACATTCCTAGTTTTTGACCTTGATTCAAGTCTTTTAATCATTTTGAGACATGTTTTACGAAAATTGTAATATATAAAATCCTATTTACAGAGAACTGTTATAAAAAAATTGAGAAGATGAGTAACATATATCCACATCTCTACCAAAGTAGGGAGTATTAGCTGAACATGTGATGCCTTCCTAGGTAGATATCTACCCAAGTAATCTTATCCTATCCTTAGGGTGCAAATATGCAATACAATAGTTAGATAAATGCAAGAAAATAATGATGCATCAACAAAGTGAATGTACACATTGAGGTGACACATAACATAAAAGAGAAACCACTAGATATCACATGATTTAATATTTTATGTTTACTTCATATTCTATTACTTCATGTGTTTTATCTCCTATTTTTACATTAAATCTAATCTTTATTAGAAAGTACTAATTTCCCATAATGATTGATGTCTTATACTTTAATCATTGTTCTAGCTTATGATCTTCAAGACTATTTGCTTCACATGTATGTTCATATAGTGTTTTTTTGTCTTATTAAAGCATTATCTTATGTTTGTATATTGGTTAATCTATCTTCTTAAAGTATTATCTTATGTTCATACATTGGCCTATTATTATAGAGAATATAATAGATTATCACTATTTGATCATGCATTTTTGCATCTTAATATCATATGATTGTGCCTCACATGATGATCTTATGATCATATCTTGGTTTATAGAGCGTAATGATCTTACATTTCAATATCTTATTTTCAGCACTTATCATCAATCCTTATATATTCTTACACTAGAAGGAGGATCATCTTATTTCTCACTTCTTTATTGATCTTATGTATGAAATATTTTATATTGATTTTAGTAGTTGATGCATTTTACAAGAAATGAATTTATTAAAATGAATATATAATAGATTTATGATGTTTCATTGAAAGTTTTTATTAAGTTTTGTGCGCAAATTTTATATTTAAAGATTCAATAGTATGTACATGTATATTTTTTTAAGTTCAATATTATATTATATATTTCATGTGTATCTCATTCAACAACATAGAAATGTTACTATTTATAAATGTTTTTTTTTTAATTTAGTAAAATAGATTCTTCTTTGTCATAGAGTTGTATATATTTCATGTATATCTTTATATATGTAGGAGCTCTTTGTTATCATGGATGTCTTTGACATAGATGAACTATTAGTTGAAAATCCCCCACCACAACCCCCTCCTCCTCCTTCTCCACCTCCACCACCACCACCACCTCCACCTCCACCCCCTAGATTGGATGAAATTCGTTTAAGAGAATGAATTAATGAGAACCTAGAAGTGATTGAACAAAACATTGCTGCTATCCAAAATGAGAAAATCACACCACCCCATCTTGTAGAGTTTGCAAAATCAATGCAAACTGTTGTCGAGTCAGTTAGATCTGTTGATTCTCAATTAGATCAATTTCATAGACGACGACAAGAGTTGCGTGATTTTTATGCTGATGGTTTAACTTATAGGCAAATCACTGATTTGAAAATAACCAAAGCTCATTTATGTCCATATTTTACCAACCCAAAAACAAGAGAACCAATGCAACCTAACCAGAAAAGAATTTCAATTAGGTGGTGTGTGCATCTAGAAATGGCTAGATACTTTTGGGATAGATGGTGGATGGTTTTTGATTATCCACCACATCATAATTATGAGGTCCCTTTTTATTTTTTGAAGAAATTATACTGTGAGTTTGTAATGAACCAAAAACCAAATTATTTTGACATTAAGTCATTCCACGGTGTTGGTCGTGGAATGCCACAACATAGATTAGGGGCATGGAGTAATAATCCCCTACCGGATCCACCCATAGTTCCACTTGTTTCTCCATCGATTCCTGCAGATGTCCAAAATACATCATTCATTTTGACATTAGATGCTTTGACTTCCCTCATAGGTAACCTGAGTGAGCAAGCTGCTCACATGGCATCTGCTCCTCGATGGATGCCACATATGTGTTCAAGTTGTCATGAGACGTGTGTAGGTCCTACTGCTATTGCAGGATCTACTTCAGTTCCAGCTTAGCATGATGCAGCAGATGATAGTATGATGACATCTTATATGGATTTTCTTTGCTCAGATGTTCATCTTGACCAGGTATAGATATATATATACATGTACATGTCAATCTTTTTATACTTCATTAAATATAGGTATAAACTAAGTGCATCTCCATTTTTTATACAATCTAATACTTCATTAAATAAATTTTGTTTATGTAGATAAGGACTACACCTAATATTAGAGTCAATATTGCATCTACTAGAACACAACTCGGCACACCTTATGAGGTATAGTATAGATTTCTATCTAGACATTGTACTATCTTTTTTAGTTAATATGTTATCGTCGTATACTATATAAATTTTCATGTTGGTACATTGAATGCTTCTTTGTCTAGGATTCAGGTCATGAGGGACCCTCTACATCACATTGAGAAGAGGGTCTGACTACTGTGACACCATCTATGGTATGTATCTTATAATTCTTAAATTAAATATGAACTCTTACAATATTGTAACTTAACTTGAAATTATTTAGTACACATATATATGTTCACTAAATATGATTTCATTAAATGCATGTATGCAGGTGGACACTACCATTAGGATAGGTTATCCTCATAATTTTGATCAGAGTCATTTTGAACGCACATCGACATCCTTTGAGGTATTAATATGTAATACTTAATTTGATCTTATTTTGACTCTTTGAATTGGACACTTTGAATTTAATATGTAATACTTAAATTAATTGGACACTTTGAATTTGACCTTGTACAGGACTTAGCTAGCACTACATTTGGTGTTGATACTCCACAAGATACTGCTAGAGGAGATACTCCTAGAGGATCTGATGAGCATATGGTAAGTTTGTAACTTAATTTATGAATTCTACTATATTTGATAAATGATTCTTTTAATAGTTAATTTCAAGTAATATTTTAATATTATTTTTTTACTATACAGCATGAGACGGGTGGATCTGGACCACGTCCTGGGGACAAGAGAGATACTGCTAGAGGATCTGATGAGCATATGGTAAGTTTGTAACTTAATTTATGAATTCTACTATATTTGATAAATGATTCTTTTAATAGTTAATTTCAAGTAATATTTTAGTATTATTTTTTTCTTGTACAGCATGAGATAGGTGGATCTGGACCACGTCCCGGGGACAAGAGACCACAGGATGTTATTGATGATAGCACTTAGATTTTACTGTTTATTTGGCTTTGATATGTACTTTTTTATGGACTTTACACATTTGTTTACATGTGCACATACTTTATATATATGGATAGTTGCATAATAGGATTAGGTCATATATATTTTGTGCATACTTTATATATTTTGTGCACATTAGATATTATGTGGAGTGAACATCATGTTACCATCTAGATATATATATGGATTAGATATTATATGGATTATGTGGACTTGAAATTTTGCTGTTTATTTGGCTCTGATATGTACTATTTTATGGGCTTTACATATTTGTTTACACGTGCACACATACTTTATATATATGGATAGTTGCATAATAGGATTAGATCATATATATTATGTGCATACTTTATGTGTATTGTGCCCATTATATATTATGTGGACTTGAAATTATGTGCACATTAGATCATATATATTGACTTGAAATTATGTGGACTTGAAATTTTGTGCATACTTTATATATTATGTGGACTTGAAATTTTATTTATGGAAGTTGTGCTTAAACAACTTTATAGGCATTATGTGGACTTGTAATTTTATTTTTGGAGTTTCATTTAAATAGTTCTTGTGATTAGATAAACTAAAGGTGCATACATCATGAACTAAGTATCGAAACATATCTTATAATTATAACATGTTCTAAATTAAAAAGTATCAAAACAAATATAATTAATAGAACTTGATTAAAACATAATTATCTCATTCATAAATTTGACCAATATTCTCTCATTTATGTATATTGTACACAAAATGTAATTAAGAAGATATATCTAAAATAAAATAAACAGTCTATTTAAATTATAATAATAAGTATTTATATCTCTCAAAATACAACATAAAGTATGCACAAACAATAGTAGTCATTGAGGCCAAGTCTACTCTGAGAGACCTGGAAAAAATAAATACATATGATTAATTATTATAATCAGGATGCATTGAATTTAAAATACAAAGGGATTTGCCTTAAGGGTACCAAAATTTAACTTACTTGTAATTATTCAAAATGAAACATAAAGTATGCACAAATAACTTTGTTTTCATTGATGCCTTCTACTTAAGTGGTAGACCTGAAACAAAATTTTACTAGATTAGATTTTATAATTATGATGCATGATATAAAATGCTATATATAATATGCATCATGACTTTTAAAAGGGAGGTGGATTAAGGTTTTAAATTATAAATTACTTGATATTCATTCCGTTATACCATCTGCATCCTCTCTCTTTTGCAAAGCATCTATAATTGTCTCGTGCTCTTCCATAGAGAGAGTCCATAATTGTTTATTAGCAGGCCTGCCATGATATCTATCCAATTTTATATTAGTTGCCACTACCAAATGTGAGTAATGTATAATCTTCTTCTCTAATTCATAATCTTCAAATGCGGGCAATCCATTCTTTCTTGTTAGATATTTGCGTAGCCAAGTGCCAACAACAACCACAAATCCTGTTGGATAGTCATAACCATCATCATCTACTCGAGGAGTGGTTAGCTTATGTTTTGGCTCTACACATCGAGCCAGCCAATACTCTGTCCCCCCTTCATTGTCCTCTGGTGCAACAACAACATAGACATGTCCTGTGCACAAAACAATTTTATTTTAATATTTAATGAGAAATAAAAACAAAAATATACACTGTAAGATTTCATAAATATGTACTATTTAATAAATCAAAACAAATTTCAAAATTAATTTTACCTTGTTGTATAAGATATGAAATGTGATCATAGTCATTTGATGCAAACATTTGATCCATATCTTCATTAGTTCTTTCATGCGGATCATTTGCATCTATGGGTGTCAATGATATTTGTTGCCATTCTTCAACCCATTCTTTATTCTCACAAAATTCCCAATCTCCAGAAACACAAAACTGACAAAAGCAAGCAAGTTGCCTTGTGAATATAGTCCATGTGTTTGAATTAGAACTCTTAAATGAATGCCATTTAGCTGATCCAATGATGGTATTACAATCATGTCGAATAGGAATACTATCTTCCTCTATCAACCAGAAGAAACGTCAAATTGCAGAGTTTTCAGCAGAGTTTTCAGTTGATCCTTTTTACAATTTTGAACTGCACCAATCTACAACTGCACGAGCATCTCTGAATTTCACTACATCCTCGAATTTCAATTGTTCTCTAGCAAGAGCTCTTTTTATACAGGCACCGGCTCCATCGTGTTCCCCCTTTCCATGTCCCGCTTCAAAAAAACTCCATAAATGTTGGACATTGGTTATCTTGTGAACTTTGCATAGCCAATAAAACATTGTTGCAATTTTAATTGTCCAATGCAGTTATCTAACCATATCATATGTTGTTTCATGTCAATTTCTCTTTCCTTAAGATTATCATAAAATACCTCGAAGCAATGTTGAACAAACTCTGAAGAGTGTAATCAATTATCACTAACATAGAAATGATACTCCCTCAAAAATTTTCTGTTATCTTCTGTACTGTCATGGTCATGTCTATATATAATGTGCACAAATATGGCCACTTGCACTGAGTTGTAGTATTGTGATTGAGTTTCCTCTTGTGGTTTTAGAGTATAATTTTCTGTAAAATCCACAACTGATACTATTGTTCCAACTGGAAATGTGTTATTGCATATGCAAAACTGTCCACCAAGCCATCGGGCATGTTGGGAATGTTTCACATATTTTGGAACAATATGAGTTTTAAACTCACTAATAAATGCATTCACACTATTCTATTCTGTAATCAATTCTAAATATTTCCCCATCTTTCCATCCTTTAGAGGGTATTCTATATTTTTAAATCTCCTAACATCGACCATTTTTTGTCCAAACTCAGATGAAACATGTTCATGCAAACATTCACCTATCAAAGAATAGTTCCCACTTAAATTGCAAAGGCCATAAATGCATGAAATAGAAAGAAATAATTGTTCATTAGGTGGTTTACAAAATAAACTTCCAATAAAATCTTTTATAGTTTCAGGTGGAACATAAACACCACAATCCTGCACAAGATCATTACCATGCAACATACAACGTATATACCGAAAAACATCATAATAGTAACGAAACTGAACATGAGTTTTACAACAACAAGATATTCTTTGTTTATTGATTTTAACATACCAGGGTTTGCATTTTCAAATGATATTTGACTAATTCGTAAATTCATTAACATAGATTCATCACTAAATTTTTTAAAGAATTCAGTTTGAGTCATGTTAAGAAGATGTTTTGGATGAGGATCACGAATTTTTGATCCCACCCTTAACTTTAAAACATCTCTAGCATTTGATGAAACTCTAGTGTTATCATGCCAAAATTTTGCAATTAATTGTTTAGTTTCATCATTTAATTTCATGTCTAACCTTTGAAGTCTACCACTAAAACTCCAACAATGGTTTAGTGGATCAATTTCAATTGTGTCTCTTCTTTTGGCTGCTCTTGACAAGGTTCTACGATGTAAGTTCAAATAGCCACTTATATCACTTAACATTCTTTTACTAACAATCATTTTGTCAACTATAGTAGTCGTTATAACTCTACATGCTACATTCTTATTTTTAGATCGACTTGTTTTTCCTATAGAATCGATGGCACTGGCAACAGTAGATACAACTTGCTTATATGATTCATCTTTTCTTTTTGGTTTTGCATAAATACCTATTTTTTTCATGACTTTATGCATTTTTAACATTTTTATTAATTGTAGCATTATTTGACATTGGAATCCTAACATTTTATTATAGAAAAATTGTTTATATAATCTGTTCGCATGTGTTCTGATTTGTCTCCAAGAAAATAACCCATTAAGATTATCTAGCACATTGCTATCAATAGTAAACAAATTACATTCATTTTCTTTTAGAGAGGGTGGTGTAATATTTTCAATTTTTATTTCTTTTCATATTGGTGTATGAAATTTATATCCAACTTCATTTAAATCAGCAATTTGATTGGCATCATAGTCATCAGGATTTAAAAACATATAAGGATTCGCATCCACATCAACATTTGCATCAACAGTCATACCCATGTGTGGTTCTACATTTCTTGCATCCATCATGATGTCTTCAATGGTCTCATCTACAACAAGCATTGAACTAGATGCTTCAGAAGTGTTATTCAATTGTCGTTGTTGTGATCTTCGATCTCTTTGGCGTTTTGCCTCCTTCTCTCTTTGTGCTCGAATTTTGTCCACTGTCATTGTCCTCTTTTTTTTCTTTTGACGTTGCTTAGAACCCATTTTTACAAACTCGTCTTCAAAAAATAATATCTTTTTACTGAGTTCTTCAAAAAATCGTGTAAAAAATATTAAAAAGTACTGCCAAATGATGTAAAAAATCTTTGTCAGTACGGATTTCAATGATAGTGTGGTAAATCGATGCAATCTATCTTTTTTTTTTATAGTAACAGTTATTTAGAAACGGGGGAATAACGGGCCCCCATTTTAAAAACGGGGGCCTATTATTTAAATAATGGGCCCCAATTTTTAAAATGGGGGCCTGTTATTAAATCCAACGGGCAAAAAATGGAATGGGCCCCCGTTTATAAAACGGGGGCCCGCTATTTAAAATTTGAATTCACAACCCGCCACTTGCCTTGGGATTAGGCCCGGGATAGGCTTGGGATGGCCACACCTGAGACATGAACCTGCAAATTCAAAGCTCCATGAATGAAAGCACAAATATGAACTTCTGAAATAGTTTACGTGCCTCTAATCATAGAATTTTTATACGAAATTGAAATCCATTTCAGATTATACTGTCTAGATTCTAAATATGTAAATTCATTTAAAAATTGATTATTTAAACTATTTTTCATTTAATTTATACTAAATCAGGTCCATAAATTTGAAATATTAACTAATTTTCTTAATTTAATAACTTTTTTATTTTAATGAATTTTGAAAAAAAATTATATGTCATCAATCTACACAAAATTCTTTTCTATTTAAAAAAAAAAAATTCAAAAAATGCTAAGTTTATGTCAAATTATGTGGGTCGTACACGTCAAATTTTTAAAAAGATAATTACGACCATTAAAAAATTAATTAAAAAATATATATTTGAAAAGAAAATACAGAAAAATATACTCATCAATCTTCAGTGTGTTACAAACCATTTCCCAAAACAGTTTGAGAAAATAATTTTAATTGTGTCAAAAATTGTGGGTCGTACACATGCATGGTATGGTCCTAAAACAGGCATTTTTAAAACATAGTTTTTAGAACTCCATTCAAAAAGTTATTTTTTATTATGTGGGTATTAAAATAAATTACATATTTGAAAATTAAACTCAGAGAGCTATCTTTTATATTCCTAACTTTTTCCAAGATTCAATCTCTAAGTGTTTCAAAATTTAAGCTCAAATGAGACAAAATCTGAAAAACAGGGAAAACACTTCCACTTTTTGGCCAAAAAGTGGACTCATCTTCTTGCACTGACCCCACATACATGACCCCTTAGGACACTATGCATGATCCCATGGGGTCGCACATGTACATTGTAGAATACATGTGTGTATCCCCTTAAGCCATCTCCTATTTTCAAATTCATTCCCCTTTTAAGCCACATTTGTCCTATAATTTAGTTTGAGCCATGTCTATATTATACCTTGAGTTAGAATGCATGTATGTGTGTGACGAGCCTTTACTAGGACCACATTCTGTTCTAATGGGTCATAATATGGTCCTAAGGGGTCACACGTGTTACAACACATGCATGACCCCTTAGGACCACATATGACCCCTTTTACCATCCTAGAAGTTGGGGTATATTGCATACACTAAGTATAGGATGTTGAAAGGGCTCATATGTGGTCCTAAGGGGTCACACACGCGTTAGAACACATGCGTGAACCCTTACAATACAATGTCATCCTAAATGCCCATCACACACATGCCACTTTTTTAACATTTATGTACACAACATGTACCCCTTATGACCCAATTTGACCACATAAGATCTCCTATATTGTGTACATACGTCCATGCCCTTAAGTCGAGTGTCTTAAGTACATGAAATTAACTAATTAACTAATTATGACTATACCCCTCTTAAAACATACTATTACAATCATACCCATTTTAATGTATACTAGGACCTATTAGCTATATTTAAAGTAAATCTTCTTATAAAATGATCCCCTTAACTATATGTATACTAGGACCTATAAACTATATGTATATTAGGACATTTTAAAATGTATACTAGGACCTATTAACTAATGTATATACTAGGACCTTATAAAATGATCCCCTTAAGCCACATGTGTGTCCTATATTTAAAGTAAATCTTCTTTCCTTTACTTGCCACATACATCCTAATTAGGCCTATCATCTTAAGCCACATACATCGTAATTAGCCCAATCTGTTTAAGTCATGTGTCTTATATGATTAATTACAAAAGTTGTAGATGCTAAATTTGAAATTCCTATTCTAAACTTACATGAAATTAACTAATTACAACCATACAAGCCTCTTAAATAGCTTGTAATAGGTCCTATTAACTATATATTCAATTTATTAAACTTAATTATGATCAAATGTAATATAATTTCGACCATGTCCCCTTAAGACACATGTAATTAGGAAATGTTGCACATACATCCTATAATTTCTAGGCCTGTCCCCTTAAGCCAGATACATCCTAGAATTTATGCCTCTCTCCTTAAGCCACATACATCCTATAATTTGTAGATGCTAAATTTGAAATTCCTAATCTAAGTACATTAAATCAACTATTTACAACCATACGGGCCTCTTAACATACTATTACGACAATTCCCCTTTTAACATACTAGGACCTATTAACTATATATATTATTAAATGCCATATATATTAAATAGCATGAAATAGGTCCTATTAACTATATATTCAATTTATTAAACTTAATTATGATCAAATTTAATTTAATTTCGACCATGTCTCCTTAAGACACATAATTAGGAAATGCACGTACATCCTAGAATTTATGCTTGTCCCCTTAAGCCACATACATCCTATAATTTGTAGTTGCTAAATTTGAAATTCCTATTCTAAGTACATTAAATTAACTATATTTACAACCATATGGGCCTCTTAACATACTATTACGACAATTCCCCTTTTGACATACTAGGACCTATTAACTATATATATTATTAAATGCCATATATATATATTAAATAGCATGAAATAGGTCCTATTAACTATATATTCAATTTATTAAACTTAATTATGATCCAATGTAATTTAATTTCGACCATGTCCCCTTAAGACACATGTAATTAGGAAATGCACGTACATCCTATAATTTAGGCTCCTCCCCTTAAGCCACATACATCCTATAATTTGTAGTTGCTAAATTTGAAATTCCTATTCTAAGTACATTAAATTAACTATATTTACAACCATACGGGTCTCTTAACATACTATTACGACAATTCCCCTTTTGACATACTAGGACCGATTAACTATATATATTATTAAATGCCATATATATTAAATAGCATGAAATAGGTCCTATTAACTATATATTCAATTTATTAAACTTAATTATGATCAAATGTAATTTAATTTTGACCATGTCCCCTTAAGACACATGTAATTAGGAAATGCACGTACATCCTATAATTTAGGCTCCTCCCCTTAAGCCACATACATCCTATAATTTGTAGTTGCTAAATTTGAAATTCCTATTCTAAGTACATTAAATCAACTATATTTACATTAAATTACTATTCTTAACATACTATTACGACAATTCCCCTATTAACATACATTCAATCTATCCCCTTAAGCCAATCCCCTTAAGCCAATCTATTAACATACATCCTAATTTGGCCTACCCCCTTAGGCCAATTATCCTAGTTAGGACAATCCATTTAAGTCGTGTGTCTTAAATGATTAATTACAAAATTTAATTACGACCTATTTAGGCCTATCCCCTTAAGCCAAAATTATCCTATTTCTAGTTTGATCCCCTTAAGCCACATGTCATAACTGTAGGCCAATCCCCTTAAGTCATGTGTGTCACTTGATGATTAATTATAAACATTTTCATGTAGATGTTAAATTTTAAATTCTTATGTACATGATCATATATATTATATGTAAAATCATGCATGTTCTTGATTTCATATGTACACATGTAATTTTTTATAATTTATCTGTTTGTAAAGTTTGTATATGTATATATATGTTTACAATGTGTATATATGTAGATTGTACATGTTTTAAAATTATTTGTAATTTAAATTCATGTTTTAGTTTCAAAAGTTAGAATTGAAATTCTTATTTGATTTTTAATTAAATATATTGAATGTGTACATGTGTATATATATACGCAAAGCTCAGATTACATACACTTCATTACATGGATTTGTTTGACATAGAAGATTTGCTTAATGAAAAAGGGCCTGAGCAAACCCCCCAGATGACCTTGCCCATGGTGCACCACCCCCATCCCCACCCCCTCCTCCACCTCCACCCCCACCCAGTCATCATCCTCTACCTCCTGATTCTACTGAGGGTCGATTTCGAGCCATTATTGATGAGAATGTTATTTTCATACGGGGAAAAGTTAATGAGATCCTTAGAGAACCACATATATCCCCACACATGCACCATTTTGCATAAACGTTATTGATTTAGTTAGGTCTATAGATGTAGAGCTCGATTCACATCGAGCATGGAGAGAGGAGAGATGCCATTTTTATTTTGATGGCCTCTCCTATAAGGATATTTTGAACCTAAGAATAGACAAATCTCACCTTGTTCCATATTTTTCAAACCTCATCACAAGTGAGCCCATTCCACCAAACAAATCACGCATATCCATGGGGTGGTGTACACATCAAGGCATGGCCAATAATTTTTGGGATCGATGGCAGATGGTATTTGATACTCCACCATATGCCAACTTAGAGTGCCCTTTATACTTCTTGAGAAAATTATATGCAGAATTTGCTTTGGGTTTAAAGCCCAATTATTTTGATATAAGAGCATTCCAAGGTGTTGGTGGTGGCATGCCATAGGATAGGTTGGGGGCACATATTGACCCCAATAGATCTGCCCATCACCAGGCCATTGTGGCTCCTATGCTTGTTATACCTATGACTGTTCATCAGTGTTCTGTTATCTCCACATTGGACTCATTGACCACACTCACTGGTAGCATTAGTCAGTAGACAACTGATTTGTTGGACCGTGGCAACATTGACACTGGTGAGGATGATGTTCACATGAGTACAACCATTCCATATACATGAACACCTCATTTTTGTATGAGTTGCCATTGACTATGCTATGGGCCTTGTGATGGTCCACACCTTGCTTCGAGTTCACATCATGGTCCATCCTCTTCAGCTGCATGGGGAGCATCCATTGATCATGATAATATTGGTTCATATGTTGATTTTCTTTGTGTCGATGATCATCCCAGAGATCATGATTTACGTGGTAAATAGGTATGGGGAGATGCAGTACATACATGTACAGTTTGTAGTTATATATATATATATATTTAAATTTACATAATTTATATAGATCTCTCTATCTATATATGTCTTCATTATTTACACATTTGCATGTCTCCAGCCCATGTTTGGGGCCACTACGACACCGACTTCCACGTCGGATTACCCATCTGCCACTGTGGTGAGTGCAACTCCTCCAACATTGGTTGTTGTGGATGAGCAGAGAGATTCGGTACGTTGACAGTCTATCTTAATTTATATATATATTTAGAGATTTAATTAGTTTTGTTCATCAAACTTACATTCAATATTTTAAATAAATAAATAAATAAACATCATGTACATTAGATTTAATATCTAGATTTAATTAATTTTGTTGTACAGGTGGAAACGACCATCAGGATGAGTTAACATCCAGATGGGCCATATGATCATCCTGATCCACTTGATAGTTTTCTACAGACATCATCATCATTTCAAGTATTTAATGTTGATTTAAGTTAAAAAAAATTGATACAAGTTTCAAAATCATATTTTATTTAAAAATTAAATTAATTGATACATATAATTGACACGTGCAACTCTTTTTTAAATACCTTGTAGGATCTTGTTGATAGTGGCTCAGTTTTTTTTGATGTCGCCCTAGATACTGTAATGCCTAGAGGAGATGATCTGAGTCAGGTATGTATGCGTATGATCATTAAATTATCTCTAGTTCAAAATGAACATTTTAAATGTAAATTAGGTCTAAATTTCTATTTTAAATCATCAATTGATCTTGATCTATATGTGTGTGTGTGTGTGTGTGTGTGTGTTCATGTACTATATATAGCATGAGATACCAATGCCATTGACTGCCCCTATAGCACCTAGAGATGCAGAGCCCTTAGTAGAGTCTAGAGGAGATGAGCCTACTCATGTACATGTATGTGCTACTGAACTTATAATTAAAATTTTTAAATTGTTTATATATATATATATATGAACATGAACTACATAGAACTCTCACAAACTTGAACGTTTTTGTCTTGCAGAGTGGATCTTCTCCTCTTCATCTGCGTGGCTTGAAGAGGAATCTAGATCATATTTAGGGCTTACATCCGTCTTCATTTTAGGGGCTAGATTTGTTACATGTTTCATGCAGTTTACTGACATTTGATCATTCCATCCCATGGGACTTGTTTATTTTGCGCACTTTGATTATATATTTCATTTTGAGCATGGACTTGATACATACATGTGTGTACATGTGTACACACTAGGACTTGTTTATTTTGCGCGTACACATGGACTTGTTTATTTTGCACATACACTTTGATTATATTTCATGTTGACCACATGTGGACTTGTTGATCATCACACATCTAGACTTGATATACATATATTCAGTGCTTGTACATGTGATATATATATATATATATATATATATATATATATATATGTTTTACGTTGGAGTGTGCACTTCTCTAGTACACATACATACATGTGTTTCATGGACATTATATTTATACATATATTTATTTATTTATAATCGTCTCAAGCTATATGTAAATTTCATTTATTTTTAATCTAAATCTATATATGTATGTGTATGTGTACTTACATGATACTAAAACCAAATAAATAGAATAAAAATAAATGAAGCAAGTGCAATTTTGAACACATAGATTAAAAATAATAATTTAGAGCTTCATCCACATCTCAAAATAGCAAGTGAAATTGAACACATATATACACATGAGGAATTGATATTTATAAAAATAGCACACTTGTACACATGTACATATATATCATGTTTAAAAAATAAAACACTTGCAATTTTGATATTTTTCCAAATAACACATGTTTACACACACAAATGTTGTATACATTAAAAATTTAATTCAAAGCAATTGATAATTTCTAAAATTATCATGTACATGCACACATATATACATACTAAAAGCTTAAATATACAAAATTTTAATCCAGGTGCATCTCTTGAATATATAATAATTTAGCTTCATCCATGTATCTCAAATTAAAAATTTTCAAGATCCACATGTCTTAAATCTATATATATATTAAAGTCTAACTCAATATTCTGAAATCTAAAGTATTATATAAGTTTGATCCAATCTAAGACAATTAAAGCAGGATCAAAAGCGATCTAGATAAATTAGATAGCCACAATTTCAAAAGCAATCTAGAGATTTTTAATTAGATCTCCACAATTAAAAGCTTGGTAACAAGATGTACCTACATGCACACAAAAAAAAATTAATCAGAACTTAATTAGAAATAATTTGTTAAATGCATGTATATTAAGTAAGTCAAATTTAATTTAAAATACCAAAATAGGACATGACTCGGCTTAAGGGGATGGGTGTACAATTTGGGACATGTGGCTTAAGGGGATCAAACTAGAAATAGGACATGTGCGTTAAAAAAGGAGCATTTGAACTAAATTATAGGACATGGATTAAGGGGAGATTAATTGATTAGGACATGACTCGGTTTTAGGGCATGGGTGTACAATTGGGACATGTGGCTCAAGGGGATCAAACTATAAATAGGACATGTGCCTTAAAAGAGGATCATTTGAACTAAATTATAGGACATAGCTTAAGGGAAGATTAATTGATTAGGACATGACTTGGCTTAAGGTGATGGGTGTACAATTTGGGACATGTGGCTTAAGGGGATCGAACTAGAAATAGGACATGTGCCTTAAAAGAGGATCATTTTAACTAAATTATAGGACATGACTCAAGGGGAGATTAATTGATTAGGACTTGACTTGGCTTAAGGGCATGGGTGTACAATTGGGACATGTGGCTTAAGGGGATCAAACTAGAAATAGGACATGTGCCTTAAAAGAGTATCATTTGAACTAAATTATAGGACATGGCTTAAGGGGAGATTAATTGATTAGGACATGAATTGGCTTAAGGGGATGGGTGTACGATTGGGACATGTGGCTTAAGGGGATCAAACTAGAAATAAGACTAGTGCCTTAAAAGAGGATCATTTGAACTCAATTATAGGACATGGCTTAAGGGGATATTAATTGATTAGGACATGACTCGGCTTAAGGGCATGGGTGTACAATTGGGACATGTGGCTTAAGGGGATCAAACTAGAAATAGGACATGTTCCTTAAAAGAGGATCATTTGAACTAAATTATAGGACATGACTCAAGGGGAGATTAATTGATTAGGACTTGACTTGGCTTAAGGGCATGGGTGTACAATTGGGACATGTGGCTTAAGGGGATCAAACTAGAAATAGGACATGTGCCTTAAAAGAGGAAAATTCCACTAAATTATAGGACATGGCTTAAGGGGAGATTAATTGATTAGGACATGAATTGGCTTAAGGGGATGGGTGTACGATTGAGACATGTGGCTTAAGGGGATCAAACTAGAAATAAGACTAGTGCCTTAAAAGAGGATCATTTGAACTCAATTATAAGACATGGCTTAAGGGGATATTAATTGATTAGGACATGACTCGGCTTAAGGGCATGGGTGTACAATTGGGACATGTGGCTTAAGGGGATCAAACTAGAAATAGGATATGTGCCTTAAAAGAGGATCATTTGAAGTATAATTTTAAAGCAAGTATAATCATTTCAAAAGACATACATAATTTTAAAATAAGTATACATACCTCTATATATTAAATACTTATTCCATTGCATGTAACACAATTCTGTAAGAGCTCTCAATAAGGGGATGGACCTATATATATCAAACAATAATATTTAAACCATCTATATGATCAAATGGTATGTAATAAAAACAAATTATGCATGTACACAATATATACATACATACATTTAACATGTATACATACCTCTTTATTTAAATACTTATTCCATTGTACCATCTGCATCCTCTCTTTTTTCCAAAGCATCTATAATTGTCTCATGATCTTCCATAGAAATTGTCCACAACTTTTTATTACTAGGTCTGCTGCGATATCTCACTAGTTGTATATTTGTTGCAACAATCAAATGTGAGTAGTGTATTATCTTCTTATGTGTTTCATAATCTTCATAAGTAGGCAAACCATTCTTCCTTGTCAAATATTTCCTTAGCCAAGTTCCAACAACTACCACTAAACTAGTCGGATAATGAAAACCATTGTCATCTTCTTGAGGATTAACTAGTTTGTGTTTAGTCTCAACACATTGAGCCAACCAATATTATGTTTCCTCTTCATTGTCCTTAGGTGCAACAATGGCATACACATGTCCTAGACAAAAAAAAAATTAATAAATTATCACAATTTAGAATTTAAAAAATGCCATTTTTAATTTACACCAAATATTAAAAAGTTTGAAACTAATTTTATTAAATGGCCGAAAAAATAATAAAAAATGATTACCTTTCTATACAAGGTCTGAAACACGATCATAATCATTTGATGCAAATAGTTCATCATTATCTTCAATTGTGTTAATCTAATCTTGTGCTTGAGTAGGAGTCAACGATCTTTGATTCCAATCTTCAACCCATTCAGTACTCTCACATACATCAAAATCACCTGAAATACAAAACTGACAAAAACATGCAAGTTCCCTTATCCATATAGTCCACATGCTTGCATTTGAACTCTTAAATGAATGCCATTTCGCTGATCTGCTAATTATCTCACAATCAAGTTTCGGCACAATGTTTTCCTCTTCAACCAACCAAAAGAATCGTTGAATTGTGGAGTTCACACTTGATCCAGTAGATAAGGTTGTGTTGCACCAATCTACAATTGTACGTGCATCTTTAAATTTTACATTATCTTCAAATTTTAATTGCCCTCTAGAAAGAATTCTTTTAACACATGCACTAGCTCCATCATGTTCTCCTTTGCCATGTCTAGCTTCAAAAAAACTCCATATATGTTGGATATTGTATTCCTTGTGAACCCTGCTTAACCAATAAAACATTCGAGCATTCTTGAATTGTCCAGTACAATTATCTGACCATATAAGATGTTCTGTCATCTGGATTCCTCTTTCTCTCATATTTCTATAGAATATGCTGAAACAATATTGAACAAACTCTGACGAGTGCATCCTATTATCACTCACATAGAAATGATACTCCCTTAGGATTTTTCTATCATCCTCTGTGCTATCATCTGAGTGTCTATAAACAATATGAACAAAAATAGCAACTTGAGTGGAATTGTAATATTGAGATTGAATTTCCTCTTGTGGCTTAAGAGTATAGTTTTCTGCAAAGTCCACCACTGATAGTATACTTCCAACTAGAAATGTATTTCTACATGTGCAAAATTGAGAATCAAGCCATCTAGCATGTTGAGAGTGTGTCACATATTTTGGTACAATCTTACTTTTAAATTCTGACATGAATGCATGAACACTAACCTTCTCTGTAATTAAATCGACACGCTTCCCTATTTTTCCATCCTTTAAGGGATACTCAACATTCTTAAATCTTCTAACATCCACTAGTTGTTGTCCAAAATCAATTTCACTACTCTCATGCATACATTCTACTAGTGATGAAAAATTGCCACAACTAGAACATTGTCCAGAAATACATGAATGTAAATAAAATAATTGTCCATCGATTCTTTGACAAAATAAACTTGCTACAAATTCTTTGATTGATTTAGGTGGCATATAAATACCACATTCCTAGATAAGCATGTTACTATGCAAAACACAACGTATGTATCGAAAAACATCATAATAGTAATGAAATTGCACATGTGTTTTACAACAACAAGAGACTCTTTTCTTGTTAATTTTCACATACCATGGCTTGCATTTTTCAAATGGTCTTTGACTTATAGTGATATTTCTAGGTAACAAAACTTCATCCAAAAATTTTCTATAAAATTCAGTTTGAGTTGTGTCTAATAGGTGTTTTGGATGAGTGTCATGAATTTTACACCCCACTCTCAACTTTAGAACATCTCTAGCATTAGATGATACCCTTGTATTATCATGCCAAAACTTTTTAACCAAAGATTTCACTTCAATATTCAATTTCATATCTAACCTGCAAAGTCTACCACTAAAACTCCAACTTTGGTTGATTGGATCACTTTCAATACTTTCTCTTCTTTTAGTTGCTCTAACCAATGTTTTAAGATGCATCTTTAAAATTCCACTAATGTTGCTTACCATCCTTTTATTCAAGGTTGCTTTATTCACTATGGAAGTTGTTATAGCTCGTCGCACTGCATTATTATCTTTAGATCGACTCGTTGTACCAATAGATTCAATGGCACTTGCAACATTAGACATAACATGCTTAACAGATTCATCTTTTTTTGATGCTTTCACATAGATGCCTATTATTTTCATCACTTTTCTCATTTTCCACATTCTCATCAATTGCATCATAAGTTGACATTGAATTGCAAGTTTTTTTCGATAAAAAAATTCTTTATATATTCTATTGGCATATGTTCTTATCTATCTCCAAGAAATCTTACCAGGAAGACTATCCAAAACATTTTTTTCAATTTTTATAAAAAAGTTTCCCTGATCTTCAACAATTGGAGGATTTTCATTTTCACCATGTTCAAAAGGATTTTCAGTTTCAACATTCAAAAGAATTTCATCTCTACCAACATGAAGGTTTTCATTTTCATGGATAATTCTATCAATCTCAACATTGGTATATCCATCTTCTACTAAATCAGCAATATGAAGATCACCCATAATCACATTATCCATGTCTTGCAGAGAAGGATTTAAAGATGTACCTAGATAATTTGATGTTGTACTTGGAATATTCTTCATAATTATTTCATTCGTATCATCATCATCCATAATTGCATCATCTACGTCCATCTGATCCCCCAAGGCATCAACTTGAATGTTTGTCTCTTCCATTGTTGTGGATCCAGAAGCATCAGGATTATTCAATTGTTGAATCATCATTCTTCTATCCCTTTGACGTTTGGCCTCCTTCTCTCGCTCTTCTTGAATTTCCTCGACGGTCAATTTCTTCCTTTGTTTCTTCTTCTGGCGTTGTTTAGACCCCATGACTAAAAACTTATGCAATAAATGCCACCTTCAAAAAATGGATATAAAATTGCAACCAAAAATCATCCAAAGGACAACTAGATCATTATATATCATTTAAAAACTCACACATTTGAATCGACATGTTTTATTATTTTAAATGATGATATATTTATATAATTCAAAAAAAAAAATTAATGGTAAGAGAAAATGGGATCCCGTGTTGAAAATGAGATCCCGTTTTAATTCGAAATGGGATCCCGTTTGCTTTTTTTTTTAAAAATAATTTGCAATAAAGAACGAGATCCCGTTTTCAACATGGGATCCCGTTCTCAACACGGGATCCCGTTTGTAAAAAGATTTTTTTGGGGCCCACTTTTAGGTTCGGAAATAGGCTTGGTAAATGGTTCAAAAAGTTGAACCTGAGGCTCGAAACTGGTTTGACCTACAACTTCATGCCTAAATCAAGCTTCATACAAAAAAATGACTTCAAAAATATATCTGAACACCTAATTTTCAGAATTTTTTTAAACAACAAAAACCCATTATAGTACACATTGTTTTGATTCCAAATATATAATCTTTTAAGAGAATGGATCAATATTTTTAATTTTAAAATAATTTCTAATGAAAGAGATCCATAAACTTGAAATAACATGGTTTTTTAAAATTTTAATAACTTTTTTGTCTTTATGTTTTTTGAGAAAAAAATTATATGGCATCAAGCTATAGACAAATCTATAAAGTTTAAAAAAAATAAAAAAAAATGTTAAGTTTAGGTCAAATTATGCTTGTCATACACACGGATTTTTCAAAACAGTGATTATGCCCAATTAAAAAATAACAAAAAAAAATATATGAAAAAAAATTACAAAAAAATTTCTTAATCAAAGATGAATGAGTTATAGATATTTTCCCAAAAGGATAAAGAAAAATAGTTTCATTTACATCAAATTATGCTTGCCGTACACAGGTATGGTATGGTCCTAAAAAGTGACTTTTAAACTATAGGTTTTAGTAATGCCTATTCAAACTTCCTTTTTAAGATCTGGGTATTAAAATAAATTACATATTTGGAAAGTAGACTTCGAGCACTACATTTTCTATTACTGAATTTTTTTAAGATTCATTCTTTAAGTGCCTCAAATATTTAGGTCAAACGGGATGAAATTGAAAAAAAAGGGAAAAAACTTCCACTTTTTGGCCAAAAAGTGTACACAACTTCTTGCACTTACCCTTGTACTTGATTTGAAATGATATCTTGACCATCAAACTCATATCCACACTCTCTGATCTGATTTCCATGACATTCATCTACCTTCACATTTGCAATTTCCACTATCTTCTTTAACCTCTTATTGTAACACCGTTAGGCCTTTCTCTTAGTAGAATAACCCAAGATGATTCCTTCATCACATCTTGCATCAAACTTTTCTATATCCTCATTCATTTTGATACAACATTTGCTTCCAAAAAATCTAAAATATCTAACTATAGGAACATGGCCAAACCATAACTCATAAGGAGTCTTACCAAAATCACCTTTAATATGCACTCAGTTGAATGTGTAAACAATAGTGCTAACAACTTTCTCTCTAAAAGGTCTTTGCAACATCTCCTTCAATCAACATAGTTCTAGTAGCATCCAAAATAGTTATATTCTTCCTTTCAACAACTCCATTCTAATAAGAGGTTCTAGGAGAAGATAAATGTCTTCTAATTCCATTCCTTTCACAAAAAGAATCAAAGTCACTAGATGTGAATTGTCCTCCTGTGTTAGATCTCAAGCATTTGAACTTCAACCCTATCTTTGTCTCCACCTTAGCTTTGAATATCTTGAATTTCTCCAATGCTTTTGATTCCTTAGAAAGATAACCCACATCATTTTAGAGTAGTCATCAATCAACAACATAAAATATCTATCACCCTGCACACTGCTCACTCTTGTAGGACCATAGAAATCAGTATGCACAAGATCCAATAATCCATTAGATGTATACTGCTTACTCTTAAATGAAATTTTTGTTTTCTTTTCCAACCGGCATTCTTTACATACCGGATTAGAAGGTTTCACAATCTTAGACAAATCTCTAACAACTTGAGTAGAACTTATCTTTATCATGAAGTCAAAATTAACATGACACATTCTTCTACGCCACAACCAACTTTCATCTATATGAGCAATCAAATAACTTTTCTCACCGACATTCAAGTGAAAGATATTACCTTTAGTTTTAGTCCCTGATGCAATCTCTATACTAGAGGCATTCAAAATCTTGCATTTACCATTCCTGAATTGAAAATCACATCCCTTATCAACCATCTATCCAACACTCAAAATATTATGCTTCAAACCTTCACCATATAAGAAATCATCAATATTATGCTAACCATAAAAAAAAATATAACCTCTACCACAAAGCACACAAGCTTTATCATCACCAAATATTACTATACCACCATCATACTTTTGCATATTCACAATTTTTTTTTAATTAGCTATCATATGATGTGAAAAATTGCTATCAATTACCCATTCATCATTCTCTTCAATCTTAGCAGCCAAAGCTTTCTCCTCAATAATGCAACCTGTAGAATTCACTGGTATCAGATCATCTTCCTTGATAGCAATAAATACAAATCCATCTTCCGGGTTCACTGATTCTTCATTTGTCACACCTTCATTAGCAACATAATAACATTTATTTTGATATTTATACTTTCGGTTAGGCTTCTAAGGCTTATCATGTACTTATCATGTTTCTCATAACTATCATTCTTATCAAATTTATCATGCTTATTATACCTTGACATTCTTTCAGGGCACATAGAAGAAAAAAGTCTTGTCTTATTACAAGAGAAACATTTCAAAGGTAACTTTCCATCATACTTACTGGCTCCCTTAGGCAACCCTTGAGCAATAAGTGCTTCAAACTTATCCAATTTTTTTTTTGTTCTTCCATCTCTCTCATTTCTATTTCATACCTTGAAGTCGTAGATGAACTCTCTCTCGGTTCATATTTCTACTTCTCGGATACAAAGGCCTTAAATGATGTATTGGATTTACCATGTGATTCTCCAAATTTAGTCAACTCAAAAGCAACAAGCTTACCAACCAACATGTCTCTTGTCACAGTAGTCACAATCTAGATCTCATCAATAGCAGCAACTTTAGATTTATAAGAAGGTGGCAAGGATCTCAACACTTCAGCAACAATCTCATCTTCATCAAGAATTCCATCGACACATTTGATATTCATAACAAGTTCATTCACCTTATCCATAAAGGTTGATATGTTATCATCATCTCCCACCTTCAACATGTCATATTTTCCTTTCAAGCTCTGCAACTTAGAAACTTTCACATGTTTATCTCCTTTATATGAGGTGTCTAACTTCTTCTAGATCTCATGTGCATTCTGAAGTCCCATCACATTAGTCATCTCTAAATTGGTCAGGGCACTCATAAATGGTTCCTTAGCTCTTATGTTATGTTTAGCACGCCTCTTCGCAATTTCATCCTAAATGACTTGAAGAGCAATATAATTATTCTCTATCATCTCCTTGTATTGATTAAACATACTCTCCATTTTCCTCTTCATAGTGTCATGATTTTCCTATAGTGCCTATTTTGGCAACAATAATGAGGGAAAACTGAGAGGGGGGGGTGAATCAGTTTTCACCAGATTAAACAATTTAAGCACAATCTCAAATCTGATCAACTGCAACAAGAATAAAGATAAGAACAATAAAAACAACACACACAACACCAAGATATTTGATGTGAAAAACCTGGTCAAGGGAAAAACCACTATGGGAACCTACCCATAATGAGATGATACTCTATATTAGTATGTGTAAATATTACAATAGGGAATGCACATGCATTCAGGCACACTACCTAGAGCTCACTGCTCAAAATATGATGACCCAGAAGGCTACAACCGTAAGGAAAGGTTCACTACCTTACAATAATATTTGGACTACAATCCAGTTAAGATGAATTGAAAGAATAACATCTACAAATTCTTGATGATAGATCTAGTTAAGCTCATTTATCTTCCTTATAAAGACACACTCTTCTCAATTCACCACATCGAAAGATAAATTCACTTGTTCACACATATACCACTCTCTGATAATGCAGAATCGACAAACATGCCCAAATTAAATGAATATAGTACCTATTTATACAGATCATCAATCTTGACTACAAGGTTGGCCAAACCCTCAACAACTAATTATAAAATCACATCACAACATACATAAATCAATCACCAGATCAATACAATGTCATTGCAATATAGCATGGAACCAAGTCAACTCCTCGAAGGTGCAACACCACAAGAAATCTCACCATCAACCACAACTATGTCGCATAACATAGAGAATATCACTAGACCCATAATATCTTCAATAATGCACACAATAATCAATGACGATCACTAAAAAAAATAGGACATGATTAGGAAACACCAACAAGAACATTAGAATCATCTACAATAGCTGCACCAACACTGCTTAATCAGAACTTCATCGATGAAAACACTTACACTCAAGAACACTTCAACAACAATAACTCAGACAAGAAAGATAACTTGCAGAGAACCAAATCATGAACCATCTGAATTGAAGATACACACAAACATCCCAAACACTCTCCCAAATCTGCAACACAAGATATAATCATTCCAAAGCATAATTAATCTAACACTGGAACACTAAAAAATCAATCTCCATACTGGAATCCATAACTTGATCAAATCACCACATAGCATCATGAAATCAATATAGAATGAAACACTAATTTTTCTTTTCTAAGATCCAAGTAATGAAACTGAAACTAAAAGAGAAATAATTTTTAGATGTACAAACTTATGGTCATCCATACTAACCTGCCAATCTAAATCACTAAAGCCAACAAGATTGAACCTTTTGGAAGACTAATAATGAATACCAAAATTTAGAGTGCCTTTCACATAACTCAAAATTCTATTGGCTTCCTTCTTGTGTATTTTTGATGGATTATTCATGTACCTCGAAACAAGTGAAATTGAATACGCTATATAAAGCCTTATGTGGGTTAGAAACATCAAACTCCCAATAATACTGCTATAAGTTGTCCATCAATTATTTTAGCACCATCATCTCTATACAACACAAATCCATTAGTAGTTGGCATGGAGGATGAGTTATAATCAACTATGTCAACTTTCCTCAACATATCCTTTATATTCTTTGTTTGACAAATGGAAATTTCATCTTTAATTTGATAAAACTCCATTCTTAGGTAATATTTCATGAGACCTAGATCTTTCATCTCAAGTAGATTCATAATAACAACTTTGAACTCATTTTTCATCTTACAATTGCTATCCATATACAAAAAGCTATCAATATACATACTTATAATACAAATATCATTACCTTCTTGTTTGTAGTAAAGCTTAGGTTCACTCTTCACTTGAAGCTATTATCTAGAAAGTAGCCATTAATCGTAACATACAATGATCTTGGTTCTTACTTGAGGCCATACAAATCATTCTTCAAAATGTAGACATGATGAACTCTTTTTCGTCCACTTCAAAACCTTGTGGCTATTCCACATATACTTCCTCTTCTAAGTATCCATTCAAGAGTTGCCAATTTTCACATACATATGATGTATGCTCCAACTCTTTTAAGCTACTAATGAAATCTAATAGTCTCTTGTCTTGCTATTGATGAAAATTTCTCTTCATAATCAATGCTATAATTTTTTGTGAAGCCTCTAGCAACTAATCTTGCTTTATGTGTTTAAACACTCCCATCACTGTTGTACTATATTTTGTAGACCCATTTGGTGGAAATCTTCTTCTTATCATGTGGAAGCTCTATAATCTCCCAAGTGTCATTCTTGTGAATTAAATCCATCTCTTTTAGCATTTCTTGAATTCAAAACTCCTTAGTACATGCATCTTCAAAACATGATGGTTCGAAATCAGTCTTGATAAATAAAGAAAAATTCACTTTCTCACCTATTGGAGTTTCTTCATGTCCTTGATTTGCAATCCTTTGGTAAATATCGATCAATATTATTACCTTCTTTGTAGAAGTTGGAGTTGAAGTGGGACTTGCATTTGGAATTGAAGAACTAGATGAGGGTCTAATTGGTAGATTTGTAGCACTTGAAATAGAAACATTAGTGGGATGCTCATGATTGCTATCATCAATAATAACATCATTCAAGGAAGATTTTATCTTCTCAACATGACCTTTTTTTATGACCATAAACTCCCCCTTCATAAAAAATTATACCTCTTGACATATTAAGTCTATTAGTGAGAGGATTATACAACATATAGGCCCTTCCTTTTCTTACCATATTTGATAAAAATGTATGATTCACCTTTTACATCTAACTTTTGTTTATTTTGATAAGGTACATGAACATAGGCCAAACAACCAAAAAGTTTGAAATGATTAACATTAGGCCTTTTCTCATTCCAAGCTTCATAAGGAGTCATCTTGTCAAGTGCACTTGTGGAACTTTAGTTACGAGTATACACTATTGTAGCAACTGCATCTCCCAAAACTGAATTGCTCAATTCTCTGGTTTGTAACATATCCTTTGTAAATTTAACCATTGTATGATTTTTGATTTTAGCTACCCCATTATATTGAGGTGTGTATGTAGTTGTGAGTTACCTATTGATGCCATTCATTTCAGAATATCTTAGAAAATATCTTGAACAAAACTTTCCTCCACAATCAATCCCCAATGATTTGATTTTTTACCCTTTTTTAATTTTTCACAAGGGCTTTAAACCTCTTGAATGTATGAAGGACTTCATCCTTTCCCTTCACAAAATACACCCAATATTTTCATGAGAAATCATCAATAAAAGTGATTAAACATGATAATTTACCCAACCTTTTATTTATATAGGACTACAAATATCCGAATGAACAAGCTAAAGTGGGTGATGGGCCCTCCATGCATTGCACTTTGAATTTGTTTCTGTTGCATGCTTGCCTTAGAAGAGCCTTCACAAACTGACGTGGGCTTCACTTAGTGAACTCGGATTATAGCATGTGCATTCATGGTATACTAAATGATTCCCCTATTTTCAAAAACATATCTCCCTAAATTCCTTTTTTTTCACCCCCTCCCAATACACATCTCAAATTAAAATCCCCCTTATTTTCACCAAATATTGTATTTTTCATAGCTAGAATTAAAATCCCCCTATTTTCACCAATAGGCAATATATTGCACCCTCATTTTTGGGATATTAAACCCCCCAATATGAATGCACATGATATAATATTCCCTAGCCAGTGAAGCCCCCGTGCACAAACCTCTTTGTTCTCTTCAACCTTGGGAAAACCAAAAACTAATGTTTGTGAAGTCATAAGCTTCCAACTATAAAAATTTAAATGCCCATTATAGACACCTAAATTTTGCACAACAAATTAAGTGAATTTTATTCACTTAATTATCCCTAATTCTTCCAATTAATTAAATTATGATTTAATTAATATTCCTATTCTTCTAATTGACCTTTTTAATTAAATTAAGATTTTTTTAATATCCCCTTCTTCTATCTAAACCATTTAATTAAATTCACATTTAATTAAATACCCCCCATCTAGCCATTTTAATTAAATTGACATTTAATTAATGATATCCATTTATTCCCTTTCCCCTTTTAATTAAATCCACTTTTAATTAAAACACCCTTTGCATTTAAATAAATCAAAATTTATTTGTAAACCCCCCCACTTAAAAAAATTCAAAATTCACATTTAAATAAATCAATATTTATTTAAATCTATCAAATGCAATTTGCAACCAACAATTGAAATAAATCAATTTATTTTAATTAAATCCCATTTTCCCTCATCCACTTGCAAAATCCTACATCTCCCACTTATATCTCCCTAATAATTATTCTAGAAGCCTTTTAATCCTATCCAAATCATGTCTAATCTCCTAATCATGTCCTTTCCCTAAATTTGAGGACGTCTCTTCTCAAATTTGGAAGAAAGTATTCTAAATGCATTTAAGGATTCATTTCTTCACCAAGTTAACTTGTTGAGTTCCCCAAATTTGGAAGTATTCTTACAAATTTGTCTCCCAAAGTCCTATTAACCATTAACGGTTAATTCAACCTCCCCTCATGGTTAGAGACTTTCTCTCTAACTTAACCCTCATCTAACCCAAGGGTCTCATCAAGCATTCATGGCTTTCACCTTGGTTATCCTATTAACCCTTGCACAAGTGTTTATCCCTTGGTTAAAGGCTTTATCCATTGGTTATCCATATCCCAACCTTAACCTTACCTCCTAAGGTAACCACCATGTCTCCTTGGCCATTTAATGCCTCTCACATCTCCTCTCAAGCCCTCTGAATGTGACATTTGTCAACTTGAGATTGGATTGAATCCCTCACATGGATCAATAACTTTCAATCCAAACCCTTGTTGAGATTGCTCAATCTCAACCATCCATTTCTCTATTTTCCCTATAAATAGAGCCCATTCATTCTTCAAAATCATTCAGGTCTTCATGCATCTAATTTATAGTCTCATTTCATCAAGCATTTTTAGCCTCTCTTTGATAATAGCAATTAGAACATTTTAAAATCATCATAGCTTAGATTCATCATGTTTAGCATATCATTTTAGTAATATATCAGGTTAGCTTCATTTTTATACTAGTTTAAATATCATCTTAATATCATTTTCATGCTAGTTTAGCTTCATATCAATATCTTGCACCATATCATTATCTAGTTTCATATCAAAATCATTCATTAGGATCTTAGTTGCATCCATTTTGATCCTAAAATCATTTAAATCTCGTTCTATAGGATGAAATTCAAGAGATCAAGTTCTCTTCCAATTGAGGGCCACCTTGAATCTTGAGGATCTTTAGAGATAGAGGAGCATGGAATGATTTTAAGGACTTTAGATTCACTAGCTTGTTTGGTTTATTTATAACCTCTAATGCTATGTTCAATGTGTGTGTTTGAGATGTTTTACCCTCTTGCAGGTTGAAGACCATATTTTCGGCATGCACCCATACTTGAGATGCCATAACCAACTTGTATCTTCATATATCATATTGGTAAGGCTATTGTTATGTTCACCAAACTTCAATGGGAACATCCTATTCTTTTTCATAGGTACAATTAGAATCACTCTATTTTCCTTATTCTTATCATTAATCAAGTACATTTATTATTTTCAAAGATAACATTATAGTTGTTCTCACATAATAAATGTAATAAATGTCTTGGACACTCTTCATACCCTATTTTGTGTGGAACTCCATAGCTTTTTTTACAGCAACCTCCAATAATTTTTTGTCACCAAACTAGATCTTAAATTTGAAACTTTCATCCTTTTTTAAAAATAAATTTTCATTTCCTATCATATGGTTAGAGCATCCAAAATCTAAATACCAAACATCTTTACTATTTTTTCACTTTGGCATACAATAAAAATAAATGATTTGGAGGATTCTCATCACCTTCTTGAGCATAATTAGCACTTTTTCCTACTTTTAATGTGAAATCTCTTTTGAAGCGTCTATACCTATTACAATGGTAACATTGAATATTTATCTTATCAGATTTGCCTCTACCTCTTCCTCTGGAACCACCTCTTCCTTTTGCGCCACCTTTGCTTGTATTTCCTCTTGAATTATTTTCATTTTGACCTTTACCTTGGCCTTCATTTCTTTTACTATTACTACTTCCATTTGCATTCTTTGTGATTTGCAATTTGGAGGAAAAATCTTTATCAATACTTTCTCCAAAAGAATCTCTCAATATTTCTTCACAATACATCAAAAATCCAATCAGTTGATCGAATTGAAGGGTTGTCAAATCCTTACTTTCTTCCATGATTATGCAACACAATTCCATCTTGGTGTCAAAGTTATTAACACCTTTTTGATCAAAACATCATTGCTTATTTTCGTGCCTGTGAAGTGTGATACCTACAGTTGCAACACAAACACTCAATAGATCATTACAAGCATGGTTAGTAAATTAAAAGAAAATAAAAGATGAACCATGACAAAGCAACCTATCGCCTCCTAAGAGATGCGAGTATGGATTTTCTCTAAGATCTGGATAAGTAATCCCAGTGACTTGGCTACACCTAGATGGAGGATTTTAAATGATAATGATATGCAAAGATGAGATTGATTACGGTAGATTGATCCAAGAGACTAATTAAACAAATGATATTCATGATTAAGCTATGATGATGCAATTAAGCTATAAAAGAGGTTGATTAAGGTACATGATTAAACAATTATGCTAGAAAATGATCAAATTAAGCTAATGCAATTGCCTATAACAATGCTCAAATGATATGCCTATAGTAACAATGCCTAAATTGATAATGAGATGGGATCCTTTGTGCTCCAAAATGAGGGATATTTATAGGATTTCCAAGGCTAGGGGTGAGGTGGTAGGAATCAACAATCAAGATTGAGTCTGAAGATATGAAGGGTGAGATTGGAGTAGGCTGGAGGAAGGGACACTTGATATCTATGTGGTGACAAGTGTCAAGGAGCCTTGCTCAAAAGAGGGCAAGTGTCCAAGAGAGAAGACATATGGCCAAAGTGCCATGTGTCTCAAGGGAATAATATCCACACCGTAGGAGGTTAGGATAAGGAGGTTAGAATGTGCAAGATAGGATAGGGTTAGCAAACCCAAGGTTAGGTGGAATGGGTTAGGTTAGAGGGATGGTTAGGTTAGGTGGTTAGAAGTTAGGAGGCACATGGGTAATTTAAATTTAAAAATTCAAATAATAGGAAAAGACTAATTAATTTTCAACAACTCATAAATTGATTTGTTTTAATTAATTAGGGGATTAGAAGAATTGATTGAAATGGGAGGAGGATTAATTAATTTGAATTAATTAATCAAAGGGGACTATTGAAATGAACCTATTAAATAAATCCTTAGATTTATTAATAAGTAGATGAAAGGGAAAATTTAATATAATTTCTAATGAATTCAATTAAATTAGGAAGGGGGATGAATTAAATAATTGCTTATTTAATTAATTATCTTTGGACTATATTTAGGTGTATAAATTTTTCCCCTCTTTGAAGCGAGGTGTGATGACGCATTCATTCAAAGAATAATCTCATTTTATTGATGATATTGGTTCGATAGGATGCCCCAACCATTATTTGGTAAATTATGATATGATGATGCTCCCTCGGGAGATCAATTGATATAATTGATCTTTGGAGTGTGTGAATTTTTGCAAAATTGATATCCCAATTAGATATGATTCGATTTCTGCAACTGTGGTTGATGAAAGTGTGAGTTCTACGATCACTTTGATGTGGTTCTTGATTATTGATAAAGCTTTATTGATTAGATTGATAAGATTGAGATTCAGTCCGGTTTCAGGAATAGCACCTCCTGTATAAGACAAAGATGATCAAAGCATCTGGTTTCAAGAACGATATATCCTGCATAAGACTTGATCAGAACGTCTGGTTCTAGGAAAGATACATACTGTATAAGACATGATAGGATAGATTTAGATGCGATTGGTTAATAGATTTGATAAGGTTGATTGGATAAAGAACTCACAGTTTGTTGATATCAAGTTGCAGGAAGATTCAGATGTGTTGATGTTGGTTTGATTGAGGGTGTAACATAAAATTTGCATTGGGTCAACAATATCTGGTGAGAGATGAGTCATCAGTATAATTGCGTATACACTCATGATGATACCTTGATGGTTCATGCGATAGATTTAACCTTGGATAAGATGAGCTTGTGGGATCCCATGTAAGAATGAAATGCAAGCTAAATGCAAATGAAATGCAAAGCTATGACTAGACCAGTCACTAGGTTATTGCTTTTTGTCATCATTGAGCTTTCTAAAATGTGGGAAGTGAATGAAAACATCGATGGTATAATTAAACCATGATGACCTGAGCACTACTTTCCTGGATTTTGATATTGCAAGTTAGTACAAGCATCGAGGTATAATTGAACCAAGATGACCTGAGTGTTGCTTGTGAAAAATAGGCAGTATTAACCATTTCAATATGCAAATTGGAAATGTCTTTGATGATACTCCGATGATCATGTCCTGAGACAAATTTGCACATATTAATGATTAACTTATAGACAACAGACAAGAACAATATCATGTTCCTTGTTCATGTAGTCAGAGATATCTTGGAGTCACTCGTAAATCATGATAGCGAAAATCAAGATAGAAAAGCTGAACAATCATGTTAAAATCATTATCCATAAGATACCATCAATTGAAAAGTGTGTGATGTGCTTAGACTGACATATGATAGTTTGATGGTTGACAATTTGATCTCGTGTTCAATGTTGGCTATGTCTCAGTTTTTGTTTGATAAGAGTTGCCTGACTATTATTCTACCTATTTGATTAAGTTCAAAACAATGAATTTTTTTTCCCCCAGCTAGGTTCAATATTTTTTCCCAAGCCTAGAAACAAATCATTATGATATACCCAATGATCCAAATCATGGAGAGAAGCCACCTGGAATGCTTACGTATGTACAAAGGCCTTATTATGGATATGAACAACGCTAATGGAAAATGAATGCAAGTGGAAGGATGCATGAACTAATAGATGGAAGAGCCAACAGACAAATTGCACCTGTTTGCCAAGTTTTCACCATCTATTTTTATTGCACTTTTTCTCATATTTGATTTTTTAAATTTTTTTTCTTTTTTTTCACTGTTTTTGAATTTTTCTGTTTTTTCATTGTTTTAGCATTTTTCTTCTTTTTCACTATTTTTGGATTTTTCTTCTTTTTCACTATTTTTAGATTTTCTGCTTTTTCACTGTTTTTGGATTTTTCTACTTTTTCACTATTTTTGGATTTTTTTGCTTTTTCATTGTTTTTCGATTTTTCTATTTTTTCAGACATAAAACTTCTTCACTATTGATGGGTTCCTCGAGCTGATCCCCGTCCTATGTTGATAGTTGATATGCTTCTGACCCAAATACTGCTGTGACCACAAACGGGCCTAACCAGTTTGGTTCAAACTTCCCTTTCTTTTCTTGATCTGCCTGATTTCGTGGATTTTCCTTTAGTGCTAGTTCTCTAACTTGAAATGTTCTCGGTTTGACCTTGTGATTATAGCTTTGACACATTCTTTGCTGATATACCTTAAATGATCAAAGACATTTTATCTTCATTCATGGATCAATTCTAACTCCTGCAATCTAGATACTCATTGTTCTTCATCTAAGATAAGGCCTTTTAATGATATTCGTAGTGAAGGTATCTCTACTTCTATCAAAAATATTGCTTCTAATCCATAAACAAGAGAGAAAGGTGTGGTACCTGTTGATATGTAGATACTAGTATGGTGGGCCCATAGAGCAGGGTTTAATTGAATATTCCAATCTCTACCAACATCATTCATGGTCTTTTTGAGGATTTTCAGAATGGTTTTGTTTGATGACTTTGCTTGTCCATTTCCTTGTGGATAGTAGGGTGTGGAAAATATGTGTTGGATCTTGAATTTTTCACATAGCTCTTGGACATCCCAATTCTTAATAAGTATGCCATAACGACATATGATGTAGTTCAAGATAAATGCAACAATTTGTTTTCCTATGATATTTGTGAGAGGTACTACCTTGTTCCATTTTGTGAAATATTTTGTAGCTACGAGGATGAATTTGTGACCATTGGATGAAGAAGGATTTATCTTTACTACTAGATCAAGACCCCATTGGTAGAAAGGCCAAGATGTTGCCAAAGCATGAATTTCTTATGTTGGTGCATGAATCAAATTCCCATGATCTGACATTGTTTGCATGTTTTAGCTATCTGAAAAGAATCTCGTTCCATAGTTGGCCAATAATAGACCAAGTGTATGGGTTTTTTTGAAAGGGTAAGATCACTTGAATGAGTTCCACAAATACCATTATGGACTTCATTTAAGGCCTTCTCGGATTCTTCTTGTTCAAGACATCTTAAAAGAGTACCATCTAGACCTTGTTTAAAAAGGGTATCCGCAACAAGAGTATAATGGGAGGATTGGCAAATAAAGTTTCTCTTTTGATTTTTTGATAAGTCAGGAGAGAGGAAATTATCTTTCAGGTATGTGTAAGTTTGGCCATAGCTGGAGGAATCATGACCAATAAGGTGACAGATAGTTTGGGAATCAGGACAATTATAAGCAGGGTAAAACAACTCTTCCACCATGAATTCATAACACTCTTGATTTTCTTGTGTTTGAAGTAGAGAAGTAAGTGTTACCATGGTATCTGCTTCTTTGTTGTCATTCCTTGGAATTTTCTCAAAAGCTATTTGTACATAATACTTCTTGAAATCATCTACCATCATTTTGTAAGGCATTAGTTTATCATCCTTTATTTGGTAATCGTCATTAATTTGATTGATGACGAGATGAGAGTCTCCAAAGACTTGAAGTTGTGTAATATTCCATTCTATAGCCATTTTGATACCTATAACCAAAGGTTGATATTCTATTGTACTATTGGTGCATGGAAAGCTTAATTTGTATGCTTTAAGAATTATATGAACTTGTGGTGTGATGAATAGAATACCTGCTCTTGATCCATGCTGTGTATATGAACCATTATTGATGTCGGCTCATGGACTGATATTCGGGTGATGTATTATAAGATATGGATCTAACCCTAGAATGTCTGCATATGACCAAGTAAAATTGATTTCCCATCTTTTGAAGGGTTTCAAATATTTTTGCCTTTCTAGTTCTAATAGAGAAGTTGTTGGATATAGATTAGTTGTGCCAATGGTAACTACCTCTGTTAGTTCTATCAAGATAGATGACCTTTCTTCATAGTGCATAGGTAAAGTGTCAAATCTCCCATCTTTCGGCGCCTCGAGGAGGTTTTCACCATTATATGTGTCCTTTCTTTTTACTTTTTCTTGATCTAATGTTGCCAAGAAATGGTTTTCAGCATTATACCTGATATTGTTTTCTTTATTTTCACTTTTGCAACTAGGAGATTTGGCACCCACTTGACTAGAAGATGCATTGTTGAAATTCCTGGTGAAAGTTGTTACGGGTTCGATTGCATTAAGATATAAGGATATGGCATGGTCATTAGGAAAGATATCAATGATGGCATGTCTTTCATTTTACTAGTCCATAGGTTAAGGAGGGACTAAGGATAAAGGATTCTCATGTTTAATTGTTTCAAAGATATTACGGGTCATGATAGAGATGTCAGAGCTTTCAATATGCATTTCGATGTCTAGAACAATACTCTCATCAGAATGACCTTGCACAAGGAGCTCCTTATCGTCCTCGATTAAGTCCAAGTCATCCGAATGTGATTTTGATTCAAGTGGGCTAGTTCGTAACGTTTGTCCTACATACGTGTGAACTATATTGACACCTACATTTGCTTCTTCCCTTTCAATTTCAATTTGCTCTTGTTTGTTTTTCCATGATAGTGAATATTCTCCATTCCCTTGATCTCTTAGATGTATTTGTTTTTCCATGCTTGATGTAATTGATGCAAATGATTGTTCCTTGGATTGTGTGCTTGAAGATTCTGCCTTTCTGTTATGTGGAACAATGACCTCTTGAGTTGGTTTTAGATTATTACATCATTGCAATAGATTTGAGTCTACTGAGATCGTGATTTCCTGCCCATTGTATGGAAATTTCAGGTACTGATGACATGTTGATAGAATAGCCTATATGTCATGTATCCATGGTCTTACCAGGAGTATGTTGTATGGTAAATCCAAGTCTAGAACTTGACATGCTGTGTCTTTCTATAAAGGTCCCACTCTGATGGGTAACATTACCATTCCTTTAGAGGAATGCTCTTCTTCATCATATGCTTTGAATGTGAACTTTTTTGGGGGATCAACTGCATCTTCTGAATAACCTAGAGCACAAACCAGACTTAATGAGCAAATGTTCAAGACAACTCCCCCATCTATTAGGACACGTTTAACGAGCATTCTATGAATGAGGATTTCAATTTGGAAGGAAGCGCTATGGGGATATTGTAACGGATAAATGCTTAGATATAAAGGAGATGAGCTTTGAATAGGATCCTTTGAAATAGGTTTGATGGCAATCATGGATATCCCTTGGGGAACTTCATCCTTAGGTGTATTGTTTGGTGATGATGCTATGGAAGATTCTTGCAAGCTTTTAAGAGGTGTAGGAATAGATTCTTTTGGAGAATCAATTTTCTTATGGGGGGATGAACCATTGCTAGACATAGGTGCATGATTTTGATCTTCTTTAGCAAAATCCTTTAGGGATCTCTTTAAGAGTTGCATTAAAGAGCCACCTTTCTTTGGATATGTATTTGAAACCTTGTGAGGTTTTGACATAGTTGGCTTTTGATTTTGGACTTGTTTGATTTGTCTGATATGTTGACCTATCATGTCTTCATGTATTTTTCTTTGGTATGCCATGTTTCTATGATCTTTAGCTATTTTGAATGTTTCATTTTCTGTTTCAATGATCTTATGTCTCTGCGCTCTAGTTAAAACAGGCATACACATGTGTTATATATTGTGCTAGGATTCAATTGTCCAAAAGTTGTTTCGATAAGTGATCAACTATCAATGTAAATGTGATAGAGTGATATGACATGAAAATATGATTCAAGTGTTTAAAATTTTGCAAGTTTGTTGATCTTCGGTTTTGGAGTGTAATGATAATGATTTTGATAAAAACCAAGTCCAATAGGAATGATATATCCTACGATGTGGGACAAGGTTATCCTCACGAAACCTTGTAGTTTTGTGATAGAGGATGAAAGATCCTAATGAGAAACTATATTTTGAGTGATCAATTTATCAAAGAGGGTGATAATGCACTTTGAGATGTTTAGATCTTGAACTTGTTGAATGCGAATACTTGAAAATCTTGAGGTGTCTATTTCTAGAATCAGATTTGACAGATGATAACTTGACCAAGTGAACCAAAAAGACAATCTAAGCATAGAGATGACAAATACCAGGTGTTTATGCTCACTATAAACTGGCCAAGCAAATATGACAGGTTTGAAAAAGACATGCAAGAAGACAGTTCTGGACAGACAGAGACATAAATTCGTACGACACCTTATACAACCCCTAACGATAATTTAGACAGGCTTATATGATAAACCAAAAATCTCGCAAGACAAAAGACATAAACTCATACAAGCTTTCTCACACAACCAGACGATAAAAGATAACACAAAGTTTTTTGCTAAGATGAATCGTACGACAATTCTCACTAGACCAGACGATAAACTAGATGCTTCGTATGACAGAGGACAGAACAAAGACAAAAACTTTGTTTGGACAAATTTTTGATCAATGAAGTTTGATGTTTTTCTTCTGTTTTTTAGTTTTTTAGATGTCTAATTTTCTGTTTTAGGGATGAAGACACAACAAACATGTGATATGATAAGTGACCTCAAGAACAACACGCTAAATCCTAAGGAAGTTGGCTGAGAGAGAAAACCTTTTCGTGCAAGCTTAGGCACACACCCAATAGCTAATCAGAATACGCCCGCTGAGTCTCATGTAATGGATTCTCAATACCGTATTATCCAACTCCAAATGCTAATGGAGGCACGATATGGAAAGTGTCTTGGGAGAGTTACTATCTCTCTTGCACAAAGATTATCCCCCTTTCGGAGGTGAATCAGGTAGCTTCTAATTTTAATCGGAACTAGTAAGGGATCCGTTCGACACATCGGGGTATAAACTCAATTAACAGGTCTTCCAGCCTTGAAAACCAAGGTTTGATATATCCAAAGGTACAGAGGAGAGCTATTCCCGAGAATTGCTGTTGACTTCATTTTCATCAAATCACCTTTATTTTATAGTGGGTTGGAGTACTTGGCATTAGCCATTCCCACTTGGGTCCTTCCTCTCTCACTGACCTTATAGGCTCCTCGAGAGGGCAGGCCCATTAAAGATATGCACTATTGAAAGCAAAAGCTGAGTCTGGCTTTCTGATCACCTAAGAAAGGTGAGAGCATACTTGCCTATCATCAAAACACATAAGATATGTTTGTTCATTTCCATTAGCAAAATAAGTGTGCCTAGAAAACTTAAAGAAGACATAAAGTTTGGTTGAGTCCTTCTAGACAACTTGCAAAACAGATACGTTAGTAGTCATGATGGTTGGATGAAATGAATCTTTGATGAGCATAATCTTTGACAAGTGTCCTACAAAACCCAGTTAGGCTGTTGAAAAAATCACAAACAGACTAGGGTTAGCATTGGTAGTAATCAAATGGAAGCATGAAAACCTTAAAATGCAATCTATTTTGAAAACACAGAAGCATAATTTCGTATGACAATTCTCACTTGATTGTATGATAATTCTCACCTGGTCGTACGAGGACACAAAGGAGCTCGTACGAGATAGAAGGGAACTCATACGAAATTCTGAATCAAACCCGGCCAGAAACCAACTAGATTGAAAATTTGATGATGTTAAGAGGCCAAAAATGAGATTTTTGGCCCCACAGTTGATGCCAAAATGTCATGCCAGTGAAGTGTGATACCTGCAGGTGCAACACAAACACCCAATAGATCATTACAAGCATGGTTATTAAATTATAAACAAATGAAAGATGAACCATGACAAAGCGACCTATCGCCTCTTAAGAGATGCGAGTATGGATTTGCTCTCAAATCTGGATAAGCAATCCCAGTGACTTGACTACACCTAGACGAAGGATTTGAAATGATAATGATATGCAAAGATAAGATTGATTATTCTAGATTGATCCAAGAGACTAATTAAGCTAATGATATGCATGATTAAGCTATGATGATGCAATTAAGCTATAAAAGAGATTGATTAAGCTACATGATTCAACAATTATGCTAGAAGATGATCAAATTAAGCTAATGCAATTTCCTATAACAATGCTCAAATGATATGCCTATAGTAACAATGCCTAAATTGATAATGAGATTGGATCCTTTGTGCTCTGAAATGGGGGATATTTATAAGATTTCCAAGGCCAGGGGTGAGGTGGAAGGATCAATGGTCAAGATTGAGTCTGAAGATATCAACGTTGAAATTGGAGGAGGTTGGAGGAAGGCACACTTGTAATCTCTATGGTGACAAGTGTCAAGGAGCCTTGCTCATAAGAGGGTAAGTGTCCAAGAGAGGAGACGTGTGGCCAAAGTGCCATGTGTCTCAAGGGAAGAATATCCACACCATGGGAGGTTAGGATAAGGAGGTTTGAATGTGCAAGATAGGATAGGGTTAGGAAAACCCAAGGTTAGGTGGAATGAGTTAGGTTAGAGGGATGGTTAGGTTAGGTGGTTAGAAGTTAGGAGGCACATGGGTAATTTGAATTTAAAAATTCAAATAATAGGAAAAGACTAATTAATTTTCAACAACTCATAAGTTGATTTGTTTTAATTAATTAGGGGATTAGAAGAATTGATTGAAATGGGGGAGGATTAATTAATTAATCAATAGGGACTATTGAAATGAACCTATTAAATAAATCCTTAGATTTATTAATAAGCAGATGAAAGGGAGAATTTAATCAAATTGCTAATGAATTCAATTAGATTATGAAGGTGGATTAATTAAATAATTACTTATTTAATTAATTATCTTCAGACCATTTTTAGGTGTATACACTTATTGTAGACACATAAAAATTTCCATTAAAATTTCCTCCTATTTAATCTCAATTTTCCAATCATTATCATTTGCATATTTGCATTTTGGATCTTTTCTCTTGCATTTCTAGTTTGCATATTTGATCATTGTGTTCATCGCATTGATTTTCACATTGATTTCATTTCATGGCATTTTGATAATCTTCATATCCATCCATCATAGATTCTTGTCCACGTGCTTCTTGGGGCACCCGCATTTCAAACACAAGGTCTTGATTGGTAGGAGAACAGTGGAGTGAATTTTTGTTGCATGAATGTGTGTTTTAGCTTAGATATTTTCATTTTCATGTGTGTGTTTATTATAGGTATTCCATTGGTAAGATGTTGAATCATTTGGATCTTCTCCCATAAGATCTCAGATTAGTTTTTCTCATCTTCATTTAGCACACCTAGTGGGATATCCCTTCTCCTTTCATGATTTGACTTTTCTGTGATAAAAGATAGTTCTCAAAACTTGCAGACAAGCACTCATTCAATGCTCGTTTCATGCATTTTAATGATCTTGGCTAGGCATAATATCATTGCAGGTTTGTTGTTTCCTTGCATTGTTTAAAATATTTTCACTAAACTCATTTTGAATGTAGGTTGCTATGATGGCATTCAGGATACCGACTCTTTGAGGCTTTTAATCAAACATTTCATGAGGTTATGGTTTTCTTTTGAGGCATTCGATCAAACAACTTCCCCGATCTTGTATACAGTCTAATGACTTGTTAAATGCTTGCATATTTTGTTACCTTATGTCTGAAACTTTTTAAAAAATTTTCATTAAATACTTTTCGTGCATATCTTACTATCTTAATGAGGATATTTCTTTGAATAATCTGCCAAACATTGCCTTGACTATACTCCCACGTATTGCATGCATTCCCTAAGTTTGATTAATACATTACAAGGGTGATTTGCTACATTGCAAATCTATTAAATACGCTATTATAAACAAGTCTTAAATCTGTCAAAATACATTACAGATTTGTGAAAAGCGTTGTAGATTGGTGAACATACATTGCAGGTTCAAAACATTATAGAAATACGTTGCAGTCACATCTCACATCCTTGCAGTTTGCATGCACCCCATGCCTCTGTTTCTTGCCCAAATACATTGCAATCATCCTTTTTGGGGCATATTAAAAAAATTAAAATAATAATAACAAAAAAAATTAAAAAATAGCAAGTCCAATATCTGCATGTCCTCCCATCATTACAACTTGCGTGAGCTTTTTTGAGTTTTTGTGTGAGGTCTTGTTTGGCCTAACTATTTCCATATGGCGTGAGTTTTTAAATTTCTTTGTTTTGGTTTTATGTTCCTGTAAAGACGTAATTTATTCTATATTCAATTATGAAATAAAATACTCTTTATTCTTAAATAAACTCATAATTCTTCTAATAAGTCTATTTCAAACACTTTTCCATTCTAAGTTCTTGTAGATGATTCCAATGATATCATAATAAACATGAGATTTCTATAAATAGATAAAGAAATTTTCATAAAATATGAAAAATTGTAGAAGTATCTTAATCTTATCTTCATACAATACTTAGGCTTTTCTAATGCCTTAAGTTTAAATAACCAAAACATAAAGAAAAGGAAGAGATGAGTCATTTGATTTTCAATCCAAGCTATCTTCAATATAATCTTTATAATGAAGACGACAACAAGATTCATGTGTTTTTTCTGCCCAACCTTGAAGTTTACACTTCCCCAGAATTCTCGGTCAATCAAGAGTACCTGACCCTACACGAATTGCTTAGCAAAAAGAATTCGATAGACAAGATGGAATCTGGTGCATGCCTAGAATGATACATGCATTTTCAATTTTCTAATTCAATAAAGAAACAAGGAAGTTCAATCAAGGATATGGTAGAGTGGATAAATAAATAAATCCATCTATTTCAAAGGTCAATTGATTACTCGGCCGAGTATAATGCCATGCATAGCAATAAAATATAGTTTGGGAAAAAAAAACTCTCTCTATAACCCACATTCAACACCCATCCTCGCAAGTAACTTTCCACAACACAAGCCTATCTAGCTTTGTTCAAATAAATCTAGAATAAATATTTATATATAAGACAATCTTTCATTTCTTTGTTAATTCTAGCTTCCTATATATTTCTCGCATGATAAAAATACAATGTTAAAGAAGATAATCTTTTGTTGAATAGAAATAGAAAGAATCAATATTTCATGGATATATATATATATATATATATGAAAAGAGACAATCTTTCACTTCTATTTTGAAAAGTAAATAAAAACAAGTATTAAAATAAGAAGGTGTAACGCATGTATGTATCTTTACATATAATTGGTTAGAAAATGAGTACACGTTCATTTTTAAATAACATATTTATTTTGATCTTAATCTATGTTTTCAATGATTTTCATACTTAGCTTATCTATATTCAATATTTTCCTTCACTGAGTATTAAATAATATGACATTTCATTTCAAAAAGAATCATTATGACTTCTAATGCATGAAACTAAATTGAAGTCTGATTATTTTCTTTAACAAGCAAATTTCAAAATAATACCATTGTTTTCTTCTCAATATATAGAAACTACTGCTCTATTAAGAGCCTACCTATGAATTCAAGCTTCAAATTTGAAATGCTAGATGTAAATCCACCTATGGAAGTCTTCTTATTGTGTTCCTTCTCTTTTCAAATGCTCAGAAAACTTTTTCTATCTCTTCCAAGTTCACAAGAATGTCATTGCCTATGCATGAATTCTCTGATCTCTGGTATTGTTTTTGCCTTCTCTCTATCATGAGCTAAGTTTCCATTTTATACTAAACTTCAGATATTTTGTCTCCTATCTTTTTGGGCAAGTCATAATATTGTTCAAGTTTCTCATGCCACGTCTAACAACTATCTTGGCCAAAAGACTTATTTCCTCTCTAAATTCTCCACATACCTCCTAACACACAAAAATGTATTCATACAGAGTGTTTAAGTTAAACTAAACTTCACTTGCTAAATTCCATAGCCATATCACATTCCCATTGTTTACTGCAAGAGTCGACATTAATGTCAACTTCTCCTTGACTCATAGTTTCCTATGAGTCGCATTTACTACCACTCTCACTCTTGTGACCACAAAGTATTAGTGGTATTTACTCTATGCAAAGTCGACTTCACTTGTCGACTCCATTTAACATGCGATAAGCTTGTCACATAATACTTGACTGCAATTCGGTTCTACCAATTGCGCTTTGCATGACAATGATGCATTGTATTTAATATGCATTCCCTATTTGCAATTAATGCATGATCCACCACTATGAATGGCATTTAATTCGCTTGCCACTCATGTATATATGTGTGTGTGTGTGTACATATATATGTACACACACACACACACACACACACATATATATATATACATATATGTACATACATATATATATATATGTATACATACACACACACATATATATATACATACATACATATATGTATGTATATATATGTGTATGTGTATGTATACATATATATATGTATGTATATATATATATATATATATATATATATATATATATATATATGCATACATATATATATATATAGGTATGTATATATATATATATATATGCATACATATATATATATATGTATGTATATACATGTATGCATGTATGTATATATATATTGATATATATGTATGTATGTATGTATGTATGTATGTATGTATATTCATACATATATATAAAAAGATAAACTATATGAAATTATGAACATAGAGATTATGTATATGAAATACATATGTCATGATTATGTATGTGTATATATATACATAATATGCATGATTATGTATATATACATATACATAGTTTCAAAAAGTAATGATGTTTCAAAAAGTAATGAAATTAAAGTTCATGATAATATGATACATATAAATTATAATTATATACATATATACATATATAAATGGTCGAATTTATATTCAATTCATACATATATACATACATACATACATACATACATATATATATATATATATATATATATATATATATATATATATATATATATATATATATATATATATATATATATATATCGTAACACAAGAGTGAACACATAAGGAGGATATTTCAAGAATTACATGTATCTGCATACAAAGAATGTATAAATCTACGATTAATATCCATAGTTAATCTTCTTTTAACAACAAATCTTTCTTTAAAATAAAGTATCTCATTTGCAAGCACTCATGCAATTCAAATTTTAAATCAATCACAAGATCAAATCATACAACCATCATATTTAAATTATAAGTTCTAATAGTGGTGTGTGAGATTCCTCTATTCTAGCAAAGTCCACTAGCTAAGACAACTCTACCTGAACCATGTTCTCGCCTTCATTCGCATTCACATGTTCTTGTACTCATTCGCACTCAATAGATCATAAGCGATGGCGATCCCAATTTATAATAAAATAACACTGATCATTCAATTGCATTTACATAAGTAAAGTAATTTAAATCATTTCATTGCATTTGAATTCCTATTTCATTATCATCTTATTTTACCAAAAAAATCATTTCTGTTTCAATTTCATTGCATAAACGAAAAGTAAATATTATTTTCCCAATAAAATAATAATTAGTAAATATGGTTCGTGACAGTTCCATATGAGTGTTTTAGTTTTAGGTTTTTAATTTTTTTAATCTCTCATGTATCTCTTGTTTTGAGTTTAGTCTTAGTTTAATTTTTAGTTTTTAAGTTTCGTTTTAAAGTATTTTAATTGTAGTTTTTTTAAATTGTTAAGTATTTTTAGTTTAGATTTTTTTTAATTTTTTATTGTTATTTAGATTAAATTAAATTATATTAGTTTATTTTTTTTAAATTAGATCAAATTTTTTTTTTGTTAGGTTAATTTTTGTTTTAGTTTAGTTTTTTTTAAACTAGATTAATTTTGTTTTCTTAGATTATTTTTTTCATTAGATTTAAATTTATTCTTGCTATTTTAGTTTTCATAGTTTTTAAATTAGATTTAAAAATTAGTCTTGTTTTTAAATTAGATTTAAATTTTATCTCAGGAACTAATCTTTGTGGCTTTGTGTGCTTGTGCAGGTATCTATTGATCATTGAAGACCATAATCTTGAAATTACTAATGATGTTTTCGAAGAAATGGTGATTTGAAACTAATAGTATATTATTTCTAGATTAGATAACACTTCAATTGGTGCTCTAAAATTAACTAGTGTCTTGAGATCTTGAGAAATAGCCTCTTTTGGTTTTACCTTTTAGAGGGCCTACCTCTCGAGAAGCCCTTAAGGCTCAGTGAGAGGGAACGACCCAAGTGACAACATGCTGAAGCCATGCCCTTCCAAGCCACTATCAACAAATGTGTTTGGGATGAAATTTGCAAGTGACTAGTATTATATGATGTCATAATATCATCATGTCTTCCGTAGTGCCCGTGTGGCATGCAAAAACCTGTAGAGCATAACCTCTGTAGGCTAGGAGGCCTCCTTTAATAGAGTGGAAAAAGCCATTGATTATGCCTACTTGTATGGATGCCTTGACTATGACTCCTTGTGTTTATATTTGCTTGAAACCTTCTACTTGTTGACTCAGGCATTGTGATACGCGCATGCCGAAGAGGCCCCTCATCTGCCTTTCAATTTGAGATAGTAAATCTCTTGGTAAGTGATGACCTAAGAAATTCAAATCTTGGTATGACCGAGAAGTGAGTTCCATGGAGTGGAGCCAGTGCTACCAAGCTTCTAACTATCCAACTAAATGTGGTATTATATTGCAAGGGGATTCAACAAGTATTGTCTTGGCCAACCTTAGGATTTGTTCTTGAATGTCCTTGTATTTCATTGCCGAATCAAACAAACATTTTGTTTGTCGTATTTTCTAAGTGTGCACAAAACAAAGAAGAACATTTCACAATCAACACCACACTTGAAACTAAAACATTAAACCTACACTTTCATTGGTCTATCTAGCAACACACTTATGTCCCATAAGTTTATGAAAAAGTCCATATATCATCACTCTAGGAAAAAGAAGTCCAATCGAAAGTTCATTCAGAAGAGGAGACACTTCTTATAAAAAAACCATAAACTTTTGTTAAGACATTGCACATTTCTACATCGTTATCAAGACTTCTAAAATGGCCTTACAACATAATTTGAACTTGAACCCTTGAGATCACAAGCTTTATTTTTTAGAAGAGCCTTATCACAAACACATAATAGAGGACAATACATTCGGCAATCTTATCTCCCAATACCAATAAGCTTGTAGAGACATCATTTTGCATTTCTAATCTTTTTAGGTCCTTGCATAAACTTCACCTAGCTGCACCTTTAGGACCTTACATACCACCCTTATATCATACCCTTGAATACTTCTTTTAGGTCTTATCCTTGCATCACATCCTTAGGTTCCACCATTAGGTAAAAACTTTGCATAGAACCCTTAGGTCAAAACTTTACATACCACCATTAGGTTGCAACCTTGCATAATTCCCTTATACCATACCCATAATTTTTGCATAGCCTTACGTCATTTTCTTAGGACACACCCTTGATCCTTTGCACACCTTCATTAGGTCATACCTAAATTATTACATATATTTCTAGCATCACTTTAGGAAATAATCCCACCTCTTGCATACTTCAATAAAAATTCCAAAAAACCAAAAACATTGCTTGCACTTATGACTTCTCATCTTAGGTCTGACATCAACTTTTGATCATCAATCACCTTTATCACTTGAGGTGAATCTTCCTTGATTTAGGGGACCTATAAGTGTCTTTGAGTTGGTATTTTACTTGGAGTTCATCATCTCCTATCATAGCATGCCCTCTCTTTAACCACTTATCCTTATGTCTATCAATCATAGCACAATTCAAACCTCACATTGCAAATATTTTAAGACCTAGAGTCTCTTTAGTCCTTGCATCAAACATCTTTAATCCTCATATCCCATTTAAGGTTTATTTGTACACCACTTTCCTGTCATAGAGATCACATTTTGTATCAGTCCTTTAGCACATTCCCATATTAATCATATCACATAGATTACATTTTGTGTTGATCCTTATCATATCCCAATCTGACTTTCCTATCACATAGTTTGCACCTTAATCTTTTCATTGATCCTTAGTTACATCCTAACCTCACTCATATCATATAGTCCCCCCTTTGCACTTTAGGGTTTGCATCATACCTTGTGTCTCATTCATTGTCATATTCATAAACCTTAGATCAAAGATTAGAACAATCACTTAGGTCTCCTAACTCAAGAATCAAAATGTTTCAAAATCATATATTTCAAGATGGAGACAAACTTATTGATATGATGAAGAAGAACACATTAGCGTTGTGACTAATGAAACGAGCAATGAAGAAATAACTCATTCTACCATTGACAAAGCATTTCATGATTATAGATTTACTAGAATTATTAAAGAGGTAGTTAAACATGATCCACAAGCATACTTCAAAGCCCTTGATGATGAGGGAATTAAATTACCACTTGATTTTCACATATCGTTGCTCATGTAATTAAGGACAAACCGAGAGCTAGTGAAGCTAAACCTACAAGGACAAACAATGAGGAGAGGATAAAAGATCACATACCTTTCTATTTACAACCAGGATAGAAGAGATCTACGAAAACATCAAAACCTATACCTACCAATGATTCTATTTTGAATGAATTAAGAGCATTGAGACAAGAATTGGACACTCTCAAGTACAAGAAGGCATCGTCACACAAGTTTTTCATTGATGACATATGTCCCTATCCTTTTCATCTGCACATTTTGATGCCACCTTTTCTTAGTCATTGGGAAATACCAAAACTGCATAAGTATAGAGGAAAAGGAGGCCCTAAAGATCACTTGAGAGAATTTTGCGCTCCCACCTTAGAATTTGTAGTGGATGAAACATACCTTATGAGAATATTTTATCGCATTCTTGTAGGAAGTTCTATGGAATGGTTCTCCCAATTAACTCTGACTTTCAAATCTTTCTAAGAATTGGGTGATAAGTTTGTCTCACACTATGCTTAGAACTGCGAACATGAGGTGATCATGATGGAAATTTTCAACACAAAACATGCTTGCTACCATTGACATGCCTACAGATCAACATGTAGATCAATTTCAAGCTATGGTGGGATATATCGCCTCCCCTCATACCCTCACTTTCACTAAGAATGATGATTTATCCATTCAAAAACCATATAATGCACCCCTACACATTGAGGTTCTTGTCCATATAGTTTTAAGATCAAGCGAGTTCTGATAGATGGAGGAGCAGGTCTAAATATTTATACTCTGAAATTGATTAAAGCTTGGGTCCGATGAAAATATAGTTGATCTAAGGAAAAAGATTATGATAAAGGGATATGCTGAAGAGGAACACTCATCCAAGGGATTAGTTACATTTATTATCAAAGTGGGATCTATGGTGAAGGATGTAGTTTTCCAAGTCCTTGATCTCCCCTTGACCTATAACATTCTCCTTGGAAGGCCCTGGGTCCTTGCAATACAAGCTATACCTTGTACCTACCACCAATGTATCAAATTTTCGCACAATGGTGTCAAAATAACTATAACAGGAGATCCAAACCCTTTTATGTATTACAATAATCTAAGTTATAAGACTAAATCCATCATTCCTAGTAATCGTGAAACACCTCCTTCCCAATCACACATTGATCCTGAATCTTTAAGAGCATCCACCTCTAAATCCAATGAATCTGAGATCAAACTAAAAGTAAAAGACTATGGAGTAGGGGAATATTCTATGAGTTGTGCTCTCTACATTGGAAAGCTACCTTTGTCCCCTTGCAATTATGGAAAACCAAAAATGATTGAAACCACATCAGACACCACTACTATAGTATGTAAACCTACTCTTTTTAAAAAATGGGGAGCTTTGTATGATTAAATGGAAGAAGAATATCTCTTGAGATGGCTATACAAAGATGAAGGTACAGAGAAAGAAAAAATTATAGAATCTTAAGTCAAAATACTAGCTGAGAAATATGGAAAGGGATTGAAGATAATGAAAAGATATGGGTATGATGGTCACAGTCCTATTGGTTTACACAAACAAGGTATACTTGAACCAATCAAACTTGATGGTGGACATAAGGTTTTAGGTTTAGGGTATGATATACAAAAAGATAAGACATTGAGTACTAAGGGTAACTCGAGTGAGGTAGGGGGTCTTCTAATGCAACACAGACTAATGAGGAAGGCACCATTGATGACTTTGACAATTTCATTGATATATGACTATGATTCTATCTGTACGCTTGAGCCTATTCATAACCTTGAACCTAATCATGATCCTTTACCCTTTGTTCATCCACAACTTATTTATTGGGACCAACAAGGACCACCCTAGTTAGATATTTTCCAAAACAACGAGGAAATCAAAAAAAGCATTGGAGCACAAAGTGATTCACCCCTTGGAGATCATAGGTCTAGATTCACAATAGAACTCAACAATTCAACTTACTTTGGAGAAGGTGCCAAGCCTTTCAGTTACAAAATTATGGAAAATATCAATAGGTCTTCTAGTAAAAACAATTATGTGACACTACTAGACACTTTAAAAGTCAAAATAAAGAATTTACCTGAAGGTGAAAACCTCTGTGAGGCTCTTGACGATAGAAGGATTGACACACTTCCCATAGCATTATATCATGAGAAGTCATCTATTTTAGTGGAAAAGATTGTACTAGCAAACTTGGGCACAAAAGAGCAACCAAAGATTATACATCTAGTAGAATCATTCGCACCTAAAGAGAGAATAGAGAATATCAAGTTTTACAAGGAAACACATGTTAATTTTGCATGGTCTTAAATATATATGCCCGGACTTGACCTTGGTTTAGGTATGCATAACTTGTCTTTACCACTAGGGGCAAAACTTATCAAATACAAATTGAGAAAAACGTACCGTCATGTGCACTATTGGTAAAGGAAGAATTACAAAAGTTTCTAGATGTTGGATTTATAAGACCTGTTGACTATGCTGAATGAATTTGAATCTTAGTACCAGTTTAAAAACCTAATGGGAGTGTTCATGTTTGCACAAATTTCAGATATTTAAATAAAGATTGTCCTAAAAATGACTTCCCACTTCCAAATATTGACATAATAGTGGATTCCACCCTAAGAACATTATAAATACCTTGCCCCTCTCTCTTTCAATCATCTAGAAAATCTCTCTATCATTTGCATATTTAGATTTTGAATCCTTTCTCTTGCATTTCTAGTTTGCATATTTGATCATTGTGTTCATCTCATTGATTCTCACATTGATTTCATTTCATGGTATTTTGATAATCTTCATGTAGTCACATAAATCTGTCCATTTTAATTAAATGAATATTTCGTATTTATTTGATTAAAAATCCACTAACCATCAATTAATTAAATTAATATTTAATTAATTCATCTCCAAACATTCTTCTATTAATTAAATAAATTATTCAATTTATTTTAATTAATTCATTAAATCAAATTCCATTCAATTAAATAAATAAAATCTATTTATTTAATTAAATCCTCCTATTCCTCTTTTAAATAAATTAAATAAAACATTTATTTAAATCATTATCCCCCCCCACTTGCATTTTCCTACAAATGCAACTTGCACACATTTTGAAATAAATGAATTTTTATTTTAAATAAAATCCTATTTTCCCTCACCCACCAAATCCACTTGCAAAATCTAATCCCCTTCTAGATTCTTCTAACCCCTTCCTAATTAGCCTAATCCATCCCCTAAATATTGTCACATTCCTAAGCAAAGGGAAGTCACTTCTCAAAGCCTAAAAGTCTTTGATAACCATTAAAGGCTTTCAACCTTCAACCACTAAAAGCCTAAAAGTCTTGGATAACCTTTGAAAGCTTCCAACCTTCAGCCACTTAATCCACAAAGTCTTCAAAAACCATTAATGGTTAACCCAAACCCTCCCACATGGTTAAAACATTTGTTTTGACTCAACCTCTACCCAACCCAAGGGTCTCATCAAGCCTTTAATGCTTTGACCATGATTATCTCTTAATCATTTGCACAAAGGTTTATCCTTGCATTAACTCCTAATCCAGTGGGTAATCCTAATTTAGACTTGACCCTTACCTTCTAGATAACCATGAGGTCTTCTCAGGCATTCAATGCCTCCAACCCCTTTCTTTCAACCCAACCCTATGTTGACACTTGTCACCATTTCATTGGTACAAATTGTGCACATGGATCCCCAACTTTCAAGCTTGACCCTTGATTAAACCTTTCAATCCTGGCCATCCATTGCTCCATTTTTCCTATAAATAGAGCCCATTCCTTCATAATCCAGATCCTGAAAAACTTGTATGCATCTAAGCTATAGACATTTTAGAGAGCATTTTAGCATAAGCAATCTAACATCTTGTCTTTTTGGTTAAAATACATCATTTTAGCATTAGTATTAGCTTTTTATTTCACATTTAGAGCTATACTACAATCTCAATCCTCCATAAGCATCCATAGTGCAAAAAGCTGCTGAGAGCTACACTATTTTGGAACTTGGAGAGGAGAGGAACAAGGGAGAAGAAGCTAAGGCCATGCTAAGAGGCAGTTGGAGATGTCTCATGATCTTTGTTTTACTTATTAGATATATTAGCATGTCTCTTTGTGTCTCTTTTGGAATGCCTTCATATGTTTAGTTTTAGATTGACTAACACTAATGTTTTGTATGTTTTTGTGTTCTTTGATCTTAGACTAACCTTGTGCCATTTAGGAGGGCGTCATTTGGTGAACCCGACATGAATCGAACATGCAACCTTCTGATCTTTTTTTGTTACCTAACATGTTTGAATGTTGAACTTGACACACAGGTCGCGTTTTGGCGCTTTTGTCGCATTTTAGCACTATTGCTTTTTTTTCTTTTAGCGCTTTTGTTCTTACAATAGTGCTATTGTCAAAGAATTAGCGCTTTTGTCAGTATTTTGGCACTTTTGTTCATTAATTAGCGCTTTTGTATTTATATTAGCGCTTTTGTATTGTTGTAAAAATATTTTCTTTTAGCGCTTTTGTAATATTCTAGCGCGTTTGTGTTAAAGTAGCGCTTCTGTTTTCACACAGACTAGCGCTATTGTAACAGAACGTTGTAAAAAAAGGCCTTGTAATTGATAAAATTATTTTTCTTAGGTTTGTGAGAGGCAAAATATATATGGAATATAACATTTAAGTATAAGAAAGAGATTCTTATACTTTAAGTTATATTCCATATATACTTTCAGGATGTTTGAGAGGGGTTTCAGACCTCTAGGAGTTGTAATGCAAAATCTTGTTTTTGGAAGATCCTCCAAATTTCAGACTTAGTTAAATTTCAGGGCATTTCAAAATTAGGATTTGTAAAATTTGTAACCAAAATCAGAATTTAGGCTTGTGTAAGCCCACACTAACATTTGATCACTGATTGTGTGCAGGTTCTAATATGTTTTGTGCAGGGGAAGGAGTTAGTTTAGAGGCTTTAAGTTTCTTTTTTTTTTTAAACTTTCTTTCAACAAAAGTTGGTTAAAAAGAATCCATTGTCCCTTCTTGTACAAGTTAAAATAAACCTCACATTTTATTTTGGAGTGCATAAAATGAACCTCAAACTTGTTTTTGGTGCTTAAAAGAAAATTCATCTTTCTTTATTGCAAGGTAAAAAGAACAACAACTTCAAATTTGCTTTCATTGCAAGTTAGGACTCATTTTCTTTTGGTGTTTAAAATCAACAACACAAATTTGATTTCCTTGCATCAATTCGGACCTAAAATTTACAAACCACACTTCAAATTTTGGTGCAAATAAAATACACAATCCACTTGTTTTGATTTTTGCAAGCGATTTTACTTCATGCAAACGTGTTTTTCATTAAGTTGACCAGGATTTCCGAATTCTAGATTACAAAACACATTGTTTTTGAAGTTAAAAAGAACACCATGACTGTTGGAGCAACATCTCCAGATAGTTAAATCACATTGCAATGATGGATTAAAAAGAACAAGTGAATTTGGTGTTTGGCATGCTTGTGCACAAAAGTCGGTCGAGTGGTCCTACTTCTAACACACACTATCCTCTCCCTTGGCTCTCGTGGTCCTAGGTGCAAGAGAAAAGTGTTAGTAACACACACATTTTATCTTTTTAAGAGAGGCCTTCCAAGGGATCGATACTCTTGGGAATGACCTCGAGCGGTAAATCCTTCGAGCCGCTATAGAAATCAGGTGAGAGCGAAAGCTGTAGCCTTGGGTATAGTTGTTCCTACAGTGTAACTGGCCGAAAGGACAAATGGGCCCCACCACTGGTTACAAGGCTCTTAAGTGAGTCATTGCAGAATGAACTTATGTCCAAAAACATCGAACATGACTAAACACCTTTTAGTAGTAGCCCACCCGTTCTATTGATTGAGGATATTTGCGATATAATTTAGTGCAAGAGCATAGATGGTTTTGCTCCCAAGATACTCACCATACATATTTCCTTGAGTAGAAACATAGCTTTTTGAAAAGTCACTTGTGGCTTGATAAAAGTGGTGACTCCCCCATCATAGGGATCATCTATTTGTTATGCTTGTGCAAACTTAGTATATCACATCCTTAGCTGCCATGGCGGGATTCATAAGGTATGTAGTACCAAAGTCGAAGAAATATCAAGATGTGGGCTAAATTTATCACAACTGGCCATTTGACCTTAGGGATAAAAAGTGTTTGAAATGTGTTCGTTTTAAAGACCAAGTGCAAATTGAGCCGACTTCAAGCTTTGGAAATACACCTTAAAATACATCTAAAGGAAGGGTCATATACAAGTCCAAAGATTGGGTTGATCTAGACCCATACTCATTTGTGCCTTTGAGGCAACATTTTGGTGTTTGTGTGCTTGCTTTGTTTTCTTGTCAAAGAAAAATCAGAAAATCAATCCCAAAAACAAAGTATTCACCCAACCAAACATCTATCAAAACAACCAAAAACATCAAAAACAAGGTACAAACAACAAAGAGTCAAATTTTATGACCATTCTTCACATCTTCCGAAAGAAGAAGTGTCATCAGAATATCAACTTGAAAAAACGACCATTGAGCTCAAAGGCTTTAATCAAAAGGAGGAAGTTCTTCTATATCAATCGACAAATCTTTGTCTCCCATAGAGTCTCTCTACATCACATGCGTCTATACCTTCAAGGTAAAACAAACGAGTTTGATTCAGAATCATTGAACCACAGAGCTTTTATGCAATATAGAGCTCTGAGTTATCACAAAAATCAAGGAAGAAAGATTAATCCCAACTTCTTCCCAAACATCTGCATCACCTACAACACAGCTCGAGAAATACCTCCAACACCTGAAAGGGAAGAGGTAGAGTTTGTCCCATTTGTGACACAAAGTTTTTATTGAAGTTGAAAACATTTTCATCCATCATCTCACTCATACATCATCACTTCATCATCAATCCGTCCCAACTCTCAAAACATTAAGAGGTTCTTGTCCCAAGTTCTCTTTTAGATATTGCTTGAAATCAAACACATCACATCACTTTTTAGATTGTTTCTATATCTAGGATAAGCTCATCCTAAGAGACACATCTACGCAGGTTAAAACTAGTTCATGAGTGAATCCTCTCATTGCCAGGTAGTCGGAATCTGTAACACATCTCAGATTTCTCTACACCTTATCACATCCAAACTTATCAAACAAATAAGCAATTCAAAGAAGGAATTTCGGTTACATCTACCTTAAAGTGCTAGAGATCCCCATACAACACAAATCACCAACTATCAATCTTTCATTTCATCACCAACTCATCATCATCTTCAATCAACTTCAAAACAAACTTGCAAACAAAATGGCTCAAACCTGATCACGATCAAGACAACGAGAAATAGAAATTGAGGAAGAAGAGGACAACCTCAATGAATTTCAAGAAGCACTTGGAGGAAATGTGAATGACGAAAACCCAAGTACTCCCACTCCTTCAGCAATCGAAAGGGTTCAGCATAACCCTCATTTTAACAGATTATTTGATGAAATACTAAGGAGCAATGCGGATGCTCACTTCTTAAAACTCGCTCAAGAAGGAGCCAAACTCCCCTCAGACTTTGATCTTGCCCAATTAAGACAAGCATCAGAAAGACAAAGTCGCCATGAGGAGGAAAGGGGTAGAAATCACATTAGATATAACATTCCTCGAGGTAACCCACCTCCTCCTCCAAATGAAATGGAGATGTTGCAGCAACAAGTCGAGAATCTCGCCCAACAACTTCATAGTGGTGTTAAGACCAATCAATTCTCACTTAATGACATCCATCCCTATCCTTTTGATAGGAATATTTATATGCCACCCTTTCCACGAGGGTTCGAAACACCAAAATTCAAAAAATATAGAGGAAAAGGAGATCCCCATGATCATGTCCGAGAATTTCATTCTGCTTGTCTTGAAGTGGCATATGAAGACACCTACCTAATGCACCTTTTTCCCCAAAGCTTGGGAGGAACAACCACATCATGGTTTTCCCGACTACCAGGTGGCATTAGAACATTTGAGGAACTCATCCAGAAGTTCCTATCTCATTACTCTTATAACATTGAACGCGACATCACCATGGCTGATCTATGCAACACCAAACAAAAACCAGGTGAATTATTCTCAGTATTCCTACAACGATGGCGCCAAATGTCTAGGAGACGTTCTCTTCAGTTACCTGAATGAGAACTAGTGGAAAAATTCATTTCCAACTTAAACAAAGAAATGGAATTTCACCTGGATATCAAAGACACAGACTCTTTTAACGATATGATCACCAAAGGTATAAAATGTGAAAGGGCACTCATCAAGAAAGGACTCATCAAAATCTTTAATGAACCAAAAGATGGTCCTCGCCCGCACTTCAATAGTGATAAACTGAACTTCTGGAACAAAAACAAGAATATCGTCAATGATGGGGTTGTGGATGCCCGGACTATCCAAAATGCACAACCTATGGTTTGATTTGCAGGACAAAATCCTCCACCACAGAATAACACAAATGTTCCTTCCAATCAAGGTCACATCACATCTCATGATGAACCAAGACCTCGTCCACAAAAATAAAAACGCACATACACTCCCTTAGGGGAACCCATTGAAATAGTGTTGCAACAACTCCTCTCTCAAAATTTGATCACTCTACCTAAGCTATCAAACTATGAGCCTCAAGTCAAACCAGCATGGTGGAGAGATACTGAACACTGTGAATTCCATCAAGGAAGAGGGCACAAGACAAGTAATTGTCACCGATTGAAAGACCTCATTCAGGATCTTATTGATCGAGGAGAAATTGAAATTGAAGGACATGACCCAAAAACAACCAATAATGATCATCTGATGTTCAAAAATCCACTTCCATCACAAGATCAAAGGGATCCTTCCACTTCCAGGCGAGGCACTGATACCACTGATATACGCAGGCTGCGTATAACTACACTATAAATCACCTGTATGATGCCAATGAACAAGTTGCAACTATAACCTTCAAAAATCCCACCTCAAATTGCAATGTTGTTACACGTCGTGGCAAGGTCACCATCAAGGTAGCTCCACAAGGCACCACCTCCATCCCAAAGCAGTACAATCTTGTGGAACAATTAGACAAAACCCCTGCACTTATATCCATTTTGGAGCTTTTGCGTCTCTCACCCTCTCATAAAACTATCTTGGATCAAGCCCTCCAAGAAGCATCAGTCCCTGCAAATCTAAATACAGACCAATTTCAAGCCATGGTTGGAAATCTAAAGTCATCACCTTGTCTCACTTTTTCCGAAAGTGACAACTCTTCTTTCCAACAACCTCATAATGCTTCGCGACACATTGAAGGCTTTATCAACCAACACAAGATCAAGTGAGTCTTGATCGATAATGGAGCAGGCCTAAACATTTGCACACTACAGTTGGTCACAGCATTGGGATATGCAATAGAATCAGTGGATCCTCGCAAGAAGATCACCATCAAGGCCTATGATGATGCAGAGTGTTCATCCAAAGGAGCTGTGGTATTACCAATCCGAGTCGGTCCTGTGGTAAAGCACATAATCTGTCAAGTTCTGGACCTTCCTTTGCCATACAATCTATTATTAGGAAGACCTTGGATACATGCCATGCAAGCCGTTCCATCTACCTACCATCAATGTATCAAGTTCCCACATAACGGTACAGAGATCACAATCCTGGGCGATGCAAATCCCTTTGCTTTTTGCCATAATATCAACCATCAACCAGAGATTACTGTTCCTAATAATAGGGAAGCCATTTCCTCCACATCATATGTAAGTCCCGTCTCTCTTGCCAGTTCGAACACCCCTATACCCAAGCAAGAAAAGCTTAAGATGAAAGTCGCAGAGGAAGGTCCCGGGGAATACAACTTGAGTCAACTCTTTTGTGTGGGACAGATGCCCACTTCCCCTAGAACATATGGTAAACCACCACAGTTTCTCCAGCAACCACTGATCACGCCAGCATGTGCTTTGACGCCTTTCATCCTTGGAAAGAGTCAAGAGGAAGAAACACAAGATGAGGACCTAGCGGCATGGATCTATAAAGATCCCATCACCACTGATATACTGCGAGTTACACTTCCTACGGATCAGTATGGTAAAGGCCTCCTCATTATGCAAAGAATGGGGTATAATGGTCAGAGTGCTTTAGGATATTGCAAACAAGGACGACATGAACCGCTGCTGCCAGAATTCAAGCCCAAAGGTAATACCGGCCTAGGCTTTGAGAAAGAAATATTTACTAAACTTAAATTCAAAGGACAACCCAGCAAACCATTATGTCAGCCTATGGCAAAGAGGACACCTTTTATTATCAAAGCAGCATCAAGCACTATCCCCACTGCCCCATCAAGGCTCACAACCCCAATGCAACCATCTACAATACCAAACATCCCACCAATCAAACCAGTAATCCCATCCGTAGCAGCCATCACATCAATAACACCAGTAGCAGCAGCAACTATATCAGAACCCGCAGCAGCATCTATGGCACCAGTTGTTCCAACAGAAGCCACTAAGTCAACACTGCCGATACTTCCAGTAACAAATCCTTTAATCCCCATCAAAATTCCTGCAGCACCAATCACGACAAAAGTACATAAACCAATCACGCCTGTAGTATTCAACTCCAGCGACATCCCAGTATGGTATAGTAATCGGATGCTGGAAAGTGATTCAGAGACCGACTCACATGAATGGGAATTTGATTCTGTACAGCTTAACACTTCAGATGAGGAAGACACATCACCACCTCCGCCCCACAAAGACATCCCTATTTACGGAGAAGCACAGATAAAGACCACTTGGGCACCTGAGCTGGAAACATCTTCCACAGACCTTACGTCTCATCCTACGCCTGATTCTGACAGGGAGAGTACCATCAACGACCTTCACCACACTGTCTTAACCCTCACTGATACCTCTAACGAACTTAACCTAATCGATGAAGTAATTCCCATTATCCACCTTGAACTCATCGAATGGAACCAATCAAATCCTCCATGTCTTGACCTCTTCCAAAACGATGAGGCTATCATTGACTTTTTGGAATTAAGGGATAACCTACCAAGCGGGGATCACAAAGCTGGATTTGCCATTGAACTTAATAGTGCAGCATACTTTGGGGTGGATACCAAACCTTTCAGCTACAAAAACATAACAATAAAACATGGATCTTCTAGTGAAAACCACACTATGGCATTGTTTGATCGAACAAAAGTAAAAAGAAAGAGCGTATCCAATGGTGTAAACCTCTCTGAGGTGCCTGAGGATGAAGGGTTTGACATTCTCCCTACTAATGCATAGCAGGAATGATCAACGATTCTTATCGAGGAAACCAAAGAATACAATGTGGGGACTCCTGAAAACCCTCATATCATACATTTGGCATCTCTTCTCACTCTAGAGGAACAACCTAAATTTATAGAGTTCTTCCAGAAGCGTCAGATCAACTTCGCATGGTCATATGCGGACATGCCTGGGCTTGATCCTGATTTAGTCATGCATCACCTCACCGTAGCAGAAGGAGCCAAACTTGTCAAGCAGAAGCTTCGTAAGATGCATCCCCAGATTGCAGTGCTAGTCAAAACAGAACTCAAGAAACTCCTGGATGTTGGTTTCATTAGACCAATTGATTATGCAGAATGGATCTCCAACATCGTGCCAGTTGGCAAACCAAAAGGGGGCATCCGCATTTGTACCGACTTCAGAGATCTAAATAAGGCATGTCCTAAGGATGACTTCCCCCTTCCAAATATCGACATCATAGTGGATCTGACAGCAGGACATGCCATGCTTTCACTCATGGATGGCTTTTCAGGATACAATCAAATAAAGATTGCACCAGAAGATCAACATAAGACTGCCTTCACATGTCCATGGGGCACATATTGCTGGAATGTAATGCCCTTCGGTCTCAAAAATGCAGGAGCAACCTATCAAAGAGCAATGACCACCATCTTCCATGACATGATGCATACCATGATGGAAGATTATGTGGATGACTTACTAGCAAAATCACTCACTAGAGATGGACATCTCCACATCTTAGATAAAATATTTGATAGACTGGAACAATACCATGTTCGACTCAACCCAAAGAAATGTGTCTTTGGAGTGACCTCGGGGAAGCTTCTAGGATACATTGTCTCAAGTAAAGGTATTGAGGTCGACCCAGCAAAGGTAAAAGCAATCATGGACATGCCACCACCAAAGAATATCAGTCAGCTAAGGACATTACAAGGATGACTTCAATCCATCCGAAGATTCATTGCACAATTGGCTGATAAGTGTCACCCATTTACACATCTGCTACACAAGAACATCCGCTTTCAGTGGGATGCCCGATGCCAGCAAGCATTTTAGACGCTTAAAGACTATCTCATGAATCCACCATTGTTGATCCCACCAGATCCAAGTAGACCATTGTTACTCTATATCTCAGCGACAAGTACCGCATTGGGTGCACTACTAGCACAACATAATGTAGAAGGCAAAGAGTGTGCTGTATACTACATCTCTCGCACACTGGTTGGCTATGAACTCAATTACACACCTATTGAGCGAGCTTGCCTAGCAGTAATCTTAGCAGCCACTAAATTGCGGCACTATCTATTGACACACAAGGTACAACTCATTGCAAAGATTGATCCACTCAAGTATTTACTCAGCAAAGCAGCATTGACAGGCCGCTTGGCCAAATGGGTGATGATTCTAAGTGAATTTGACATTGAGTATGTGGACCGTAAAGCTATCAAAGGTCAAGTTATTGCAGATCAGTTGGCCGATGCACCACTCATAGGCGATCATCCCCTCATTTCCAATTTTTCAGATGAAGAGCTATTCATGATCACAACAGCACAACCATGGAAACTATATTTTGATGGTTCATACACTAGGCACGGCTCGGGGGTAGGCATTCTGTTTATCACACCTCAAGGTGACAGCATCCCGAAGTCTTACAGGCTCACATTTCCATGCACCAACAACATAGCAAAGTATGAGGCCTTGATCACAGGACTCAGGCTAGTCGTACAATGGAAATTACAAGAACTATAAGTATATGGTGACTCCCAACTGGTCATTCGACAAGCAACTGATGAGTATCAGATAAGGATGATAAACTCATGCCATACAAGCAAATGGTGGACAATCTAAAGACATCATTTACTACTATCACTTTTGAGCAGATACCAAGAGATCAGAATCGAGCTGCTGACGCCATGGCTACCATCGCATCTCTACTAGATCTTCCATAGAATTCAACACGCTACAAGTTCTTGGTAGAACAACGTTGGATCCCCACTTATGATACCTCTGAATCCGAGATGATATGTCGCCTTGTCGGTTCCGAATCCCCATGGTATGGTGAGTTCTACACCTATCTCCGCAATCACACCCTTCCTCCCAACCAATCAAATAACCAACGTAAAACCTTCATTCGCCAAACCGCTCGATATACCATTATTGCCGAAACCCTATACCGACGCGGTCTTGATGGTACTCTCCTTCGATGTCTGGAACAAGGTGAGATAACAAAGGTTTTGAAAGAGGTACATGAAGGAATTTGCGGGACTCACTCAAGTGGTCCATCACTAGCCAAGAAGATCATGCGAGCTGGATACTATTGGCCATTTATGGAAAAGGATTCCTACTACTTTGTCAGAAAATGCAAGAAATGTCAAGTTCATGGTGACCTGATACATGCACCAGCACAGGAACTACAACCAATCACAACACCATGGCCTTTTTGTCAATGGGGCCTTGACCTTGTGGGTAAGATTCATCCATCTTCATCCAATGGCCATAAATTCATTATTACCGCCACCGAATATTTTACAAAGTGGATCGAAGCTGTTCCACTTACCCAAGTCACCGGCAAGCAGATCGCCTCATTCATCCTCAACTACATCATCTGTCGGTATGGTGTACCCATGTCCATCGTCACAGATAACGGTCTTCCTTTCAAAAATCAGGATGTCCGCGAACTTTGTGAGAAATTTCATATCCAACACCGCTTTTCCACTCCCTATTACCCACAAGGCAATGGTCAGGCCAAAGCATCCAATAAAAACATATTAAGGATCCTCAAGAAAACAGTCAATGATGCCAGTCATGATTGGCATGTTCAATTGAATCCAGCGCTATGGGCATATCGAACTAGCATTCGAACCCCTACAGGTGCAACTCCTTATTCATTGGTCTATGGTGTTGAAGCTATCTTACCTATTGAGGTTGAGATACCATCATTACGGGTTTCCTTGCATAATCTCATCGATGATGAAGCATACAGAGTATCCCATCTTCAGGACTTAGAGTTACTTGATGAGAAGCGACAAGCTGCATACAATCACCTCAAAGCCTATCAGCAGCGCATGAGCAGAAGTTACAATCACTGAGTTAGATCTCGTATATTTGAGGTAGGTGATCTTGTTCTACGAGAGAATCCTCGCAACCAACCAAACAGAGAACATCAAGGCAAGTTTGAATCAAACTGGTTGGGCCCATATGTTGTCACTGCTGTATTCGGGTCCAGGGCATATCAGCTGGCTACATCAGAAGGAGAACCGCTTGCAGATCCAATCAATAGCAAGCACCTCAAACGGTTTTACACATAAAGCTGTACAAAGCATCAGGCTCCCCTGCATATAAGAAAATACCAAAAAACATTCAGAAAAATGTCCTGAAGAAAATACAAAAACATTCAAAAAAGTAAAGAAAAATCATACATCCAAACGGTGAACAACCACTCCGGTGGCACCTTGGGTAAGTGTGATGGTGAAAACCTGGCAAACAGGCGCCACTCGTAAAGGCTATGGCTCCATTGTCTTTTAGAATTGTTGCAATCACATCTACTTCATACATACATCCATCCATCCGAAAACCATGGCTTATTATTTCTCTGCAATTATGATAAATACTTCATGCATCTTGCATCCCGCTTTTTCATAAGTCATGTCTAAAAACTGGGGGCAATGCCTTTAAAACTATTGATGGAAGTGGATTCTACATTGTCTTATGATTCATTAATTTCTTCATTCAAGCAAACATCAAAAATCCAAAAACATTCAAAAATGTCTCACAAAATCCAAAAACATCAGAAAACATCAAAAATCACACAAAAACATGGCAACACCTTGTACATACCCATCTATGCAGATACCAAAACAAACATTGACAAACTACTCACACAATGACCATTTACCAATCAACCACACAATCAACATCAACAATCCAAAACTGTCTTTAAAACAAGGATGCATCCTTCCTTACCAAAACAAAGACAAGATGACATTTTCTTTGACAAGAAAATTTTGTTAAGCTATCAAATACTTGGTTGATTTGTGAGTACAATCATTCATTTATCTGTATCAGGATCTTGCAGCATTGTTTTGTATCGTTTGCGCATTATTTTTGATGAAGTTTTGGGGCATGTACTAATGGTGTCTACGTGGGAAGTTCACTAAGCTACGTGATCTTATGCCAAATGTAGTCATAGATCACTACGACTTGCTGACTACAGTGTATATCTCGACCATATGGGCATGAACCATTACAAAGGATCCATATTCTTTATTCTTTATGTATATACTATTTGTTTGCAGGTACAATGCTCTCCCTTTGGTTCCTCCTACCTCATCCAAACTGGATAAAGGTGTTATCTCTTAGTACGTATGCACTTGTCTCAGGATATGATCAGCCTAAGATCAAGGAGGACGATCCAAGTCATGCATGAAAGGAGATAATCCTTGTCTGTTCCGCAAGCAATACTCAGGTCAACTTGATCCATTATATCAAGTTGCTTGTATTAACTTGCTATATAAAATCCATGTAAGGAATACTCAGGTCATCTTGAATCATTATGTCAAGATGCTTGTATTCTCTTCCAACATTTTAAAAGCTCAATGATGAAAATAGAGCACTATGGATCATCATTTCATCTCATCTGTTTATATATTGCATTCCGTTGCATATCACCCCTCCATTCATTCATTCATATATAGGCTTTTACATGCAAAAATGACCAATAAAGCTGATCTTGGATACAAATCACGACCGAGTACTCTAATACCTCATCAATGCATCATGCAAAGTCTTAAAAACATTGCATTCCTCATGGTCATATCATCATTGCATTTAGGTACATCTTGCATTACGTCCATTCATGTCATTTTTAAACTTAAACATTGCATATAGTTCCTTGATTGACATTAGTTTTCATTAAAATCATTTACATCATTGCATCAATCATAAATAATTAGATTCATTCATGGGATCAAATCGTCTTTGGTTGTTTTAAATCATTTACTAAGCATTTCATCCAGTATAAATTATCCATTACCATTTTATTATCTTTTCATCATTTATCATTTGCATACATTTCTTTATAGTTAAAAGGTGAATTCATTCATTACTAAGTATCTTGTTATGCTCATTGTAAGATTCATTCACATTGCATTCATTATCATTACATTAAGGTGCAGTTATTATACCCATTAGTTATAGTATCATCCCATTATCACTTGTACTTACAAACATATTTAAAAGCATTTAGAATCATAAAAACATTTGTTTCAAAAACACATTGGTTCTTACCATTTTATATATATCTACATTATACATACGCATTCATTTAAACATTATCATATAAACATTTGTACTTTACATTTTGTTTATCCATATTACATTCATCTAAACACATCTAGATGCATATCCATACATAAAATCATTCATCTAACCATTGCATTAACATCATCACATAAATCATTGCATCATTATATTACATATATAAATCATCGCATCATTAACAAAATAGGAAATACCAAAAATCCTGTTCATAAATCATCATAAGCATACATCATCATCATGGCATTCCATACATAAAACATTACATCAAAAATCAAAAACAAATCATACACGTATAAACCTGCATTCATATGTCAGTATACAACATCATAAATCATCATAAAAACATGCATAAAGAAACATCTTATCAAATGCATACATGTACACATATACATCTAAGCAATAAATCATCATCATGCATAAACATCCATACATAATCACATGCATAATCATCACCATATGGGATCTCCTCATATATATCATCTCATATATCAGAGTACAATGAAGTCTACAAAAATCGGCTACCAAAAGCCATCCAAGATACAGTTCATAAATAGACAATAATACAATACATGTATGCAAAAATGCTCTCTCAAATGCCGCTCTGGCCAGATGCTGTACCACCACCACCCCTACCTGCTCCACCACTGGTACCTACACCACCTGATCCATCTCTCCGTGGAGGCCTCATCGAACCACCACTCCCTCCCGCATCCCCTGATCTCTCTTGCCGTAGAGGACCCATCACACCCCCGCTGCTCTACATCCTCTGTGATCGCTCGGATCTGGCCTGCCGCATCTGTGAATAGCTGAGAGCTCGCTGGCTAACTGGTACCACCTGCTCATATAACCCCCGCCAGTACTCTATCTCCGCCTGAGCTCTCCGCATTTCCCTCATAATCTCCCCTGAAGGCCCCTGTGCTCCAATCCACACTCTCTCTTGTAGCTCCACCAATCTCTCCACCGTAGTATCTCTCTCCTGCAGCACCATCGTCAGCTCTGACTCATGTGCAAATAGCTGCACATCCCTAGCTGCTACCTCCTCCTCTAATCTCTCTACCGGGGTCTGCAAATAAACTATCATATGCTCCCGCAGATCCCCAGTAGCTCCCTCTCCCGTGTCCATGGCTGCCGCACCTGTATCACCCCCTCCACTAGGTCCCTCCCCTGCACCACCCTCCCCTGCACCTATATCCATCGGGATCTCTCTCTCTCCATCCCCCTCCCACTCAGCTGCACTCCTCCCTGCATCAAAGGTCCCTGTGATATCTGAAGAGGTAGTCCACTTCTCCCTCTCCACTGCCTCGGCATCCCCAACCCACCTCCTCCTCCTCCACCTCCACCTCCTCCTCCACCTCCATCTCCTCCTCCATCTCGGCCTCCTACTCTCCGTCCTCATCCCCGTCCTCTCTCATCCTCAAAAGATGGGATCGGCTCTGCCGGGTTTGATATCCGTCGGATCGGGTGTGCCGCTCGGTACTGTGTATACTCATCTGTCACCCCTGCATCAACAACCCTCGGTCGTAGGTCCCATGGCCTCGCCTGCAATGTCCGAAACTCTGCCAGTGCCTGATCATACGGTAGCACTGGACCCCATGCATACCGCTCCCGAATCACTCGTGCATACTCCCCTGATCCGCTCGGCAGTCCCTGCTGCCATCTGAACTACCTCATCACTCATCCCGGCACCTGTCTCTCTACATGATAAGAGGTCCTGCCAATGAGGAATCGGGTCATGAAGACATAAGGTAGTACCTCCGCATCATCCTCCCATGGCTCACACTCCAAGTATGGCCGCCATATCATTGCATCCAAGTCATCCAATGCCCGCTGCCACCACTCTACCTTCCCCAAGTGGGGCTGACTCATCATGCCACTCTACATAAACATGTATGGCTGGTCCACGGCTCGGAATCTGAGACTCACTAGTTGAGTCACTGGTAGGTGCTCCCATGCCCACACATGTAGCAGCGTCATGCCCACTGCAAGAGAACCCCTCCCTCGGTACACTACCTCGTGGAGCTCCTGATACATATGCGCCAGCACGCACGGCCCCCATGCAAATCGGGTCCCCTCAGTCATCATCATCTCTATCACCTATCCCCATCCCACTGCCAATCCATGTGACCGCCTGTCTGGACACAGCAGTCCTCCCACAATCCCTGACAACACTGCTGGAAGGGGCTCTTATAGTGCCGCTATATCCTCCCATGTGATCGAGCCATCGTCAATGTATACATCCTCATAAAAAATCCTCTGACATGAAACAGTCCCCCAGGATCTATCGTATGTAACCAGCTCCCCCCGAATCAGAATCCAAAGGATACGCCACACGTCCTCTAACGTCACAGTCATCTCTCCCTGGGCTAGATGAAACGTGCACGTCTCACTGTGCCATCGCTCTACCAAGGCTATAATCAGGCCGTGATTCATCCGAATCACGAGTGTGTGCATCACCTCGTAGAGGCCAGTAGCTGCAATACAGTCTATCTCCACCTGCGTTAACCGATCCCGCAACCCCTATGTCGCAGGACGGCACTCGCGTAACTGCAACACGTGCAGATCCTCCTGCACATAGACATTCATCAATCACTATCAGTTGTTTTGTTTTCAAACTTTCTTAAGTTTAAACCTAGACTATCATCAGATACTTTGATCAAGTATCTTTGGGTCTCAACAAGTAAGCAATCATGGCCACCTAGACTTCAACAGGCATTTATCCTAACAAATGACCTAAGTCTCATCGGGCTGCTATGGTTCAAAACAACTCCCACTTCACCTCGCCATCCATCAATCATTCGGCATCAAGAGATTTATTTTGTCTAAAACTGGGGCATCTTGTTATCTTAAGGCAAAAGCACTATTTTATTTACAAAAGCGCTATTTTCCACAATAGCGCTACAACCCTATCAAAAGCGCTCAAAAAGCTCTACAAAAGCGCTACAAAAATAAAAGCGCTAAACCCACTATACAATAGCATTATTTAACATCAATAGCGCTCAAATAACCATACAATAGCGCTACTTAGTCCAAAGCGCTAAAACATGCATACAGTAGCGCTAATAAAACCAAAAGCGCTCAAGCAAGAGCACAATAGCGCCATTGCAGCATAATAGTGCTAGTTTATGGAGCAAAAGCGCCAAAACCAAAGTTCCAATGCTCTTGCTCCGACTTGACTTGGACTCAGCTAAAAACCTATCAAAAATGCATGAAAATTGAGTTTCTGAATTTGCATACCGCTGGTCCGTAGTCATCTGGGTGCTGGAACCGTCAGACTCGCTCGAATCTATGCTCGGTGATCGGAATCGGCATAGTAACTCCTCCTTGCTCCTCCAAATATCACTATCAGAGCTCTCGTTTTCAATTGGTCGCGGTCACAAATGATCCTGTTTTCACCCCTTTCACCCCATTTATACCCTTCGTGGTCATCGTAACTTCACCCCGCTCATCGCCGTGGTCCCCGTGAACTTCTCGAGCCCCCCATTTCTCCATGTTTCTCTTGTTTTCTTCTATTTTTCACCCGTATGCCTAACTTCTTCTCTTCTACCACCTTGACAATTTTCGTTCTTTTTCGAGAGATCGCCCGATTTTTCAAAATTTTTCGGCCCATCTCTCGAGGGGGCATACCACCCATTAAATTTACATTTTATGGGGCATTTCTTCACACCTATTTTATTCTTTCTTTGAAACGACGCGATAAACCGCACCGTCTCAAAGAGGGGCAAATGTAGTCACATAAATCTGTCCATTTTAATTAAATGAATATTTCGTATTTATTTGATTAAAAATCCACTAACCATCAATTAATTAAATTAATATTTAATTAATTCATCTCCAAACATTCTTCTATTAATTAAATAAATTATTCAATTTATTTTAATTAATTCATTAAATCAAATTCCATTCAATTAAATAAATAAAATCTATTTATTTAATTAAATCCCCCTATTCCTCTTTTAAATAAATTAAATAAAACATTTATTTGAATCATTATCCCCCCCCACTTGCATTTTCCTACAAATGCAACTTGCACACATTTTGAAATAAATGAATTTTTATTTTAAATAAAATCCTATTTTCCCTCACCCACCAAATCCACTTGCAAAATCTAATCCCCTTCTAGATTCTTCTAACCCCTTCCTAATTAGCCTAATCCATCCCCTAAATATTGTCACATTCCTAAGCAAAGGGAAGTCACTTCTCAAAGCCTAAAAGTCTTTGATAACCATTAAAGGCTTTCAACCTTCAACCACTAAAAGCCTAAAAGTCTTGGATAACCTTTGAAAGCTTCCAACCTTCAACCACTTAATCCACAAAGTCTTCAAAAACCATTAATGGTTAACCCAAACCCTCCCACATGGTTAAAACATTTGTTTTGACTCAACCTCTACCCAACCCAAGGGTCGCATCAAGCCTTTAATGCTTTGACCATGATTATCTCTTAATCATTTGCACAAAGGTTTATCTTTGCATTAACTTCTAATCCAGTGGGTAATTCTAATTTAGACTTGACCCTTACCTTCTAGATAACCATGAGGTCTTCTCAGGCATTCAATGCCTCCAACCCCTTTCTTTCAACCCAACCCTATGTTGACACTTGTCACCATTTCATTGGTACACATTGTGCACATGGATCTCCAACTTTCAAGCTTGACCCTTGATTAAACCTTTCAATCCTGGCCATCCATTGCTCCATTTTTCCTATTGTAAAGCGAAAAATCGCGATCGAACCCTAGTTGCTCTCCCCTCTTCCAACTCCAAGGAGAGAGAAGGGAGGTTCACTAGGGTTGATGGTTTTCACTTAGGGGAGAGACTTTACATTCAAAAGAGGGGTTGAAACTCACAAGATCCAATCCCACGCAATGCAAGATTGGATGCTAAATGAGTTTCAAGGGTTATGACAGCAAGGCTACCCTCTTTTGTAAAGAATGTGCATAGAAGAATTAAGCTAGGAATGCATAGAAAGTGAGAAAGATTCGCTTATAAATTGAGATAGGAATACAGTATGAAGCTGCGGACCTGGAATTAGCAGTAAAATGTCGATACGGCGCTGTCCTGTAAATTTGAGCGAAAGTTGCCGGGACGATGGCGCCCGAGCGCCACGGTCCTCCGAAAAATCCACAAAACGAAGGGGGATCTGTTCGTCTCTGCACAAGGATTCTAGATCTTCAATTTCAGCCGCGTACCTGCAACCTACACACAAAAAAGTGAAGACGATTGGGGGGTTAGGGATTAGGGGTTTGCCTTTAGGTCAAACCCTGGTTTTGAAATTATCCAAGAAATGAGCAATGCTGTAAATGTAAATGTCTGTAATGAAAAACAAGTACTAATACCTTGTTGTAAGGATGTTTGTATCCTTATGTGCGAAGGTATAGATGTTGTATGTTGTAGTAGTATGTTGTAAGTGATCTCCTCTTCAATGGTTGAATCCTTGTCTTGAATGCAACACTTAGCCTTGAATGGAGACTTGAAATGATCAATTGCTTGAAGGAATGCTTGAATGCTTGAATGCTTGAGTATAGTTTCCACACTTTTTCCGTCATGTATGTATCTCCCCAAATGAGAGAGGAAAATGTAGTTTATATACTTGTCATTTAGGGCTGATAGACTGATTTTCCCGACCTTAGGCCGACCAGGAAAGATAATTTTCCAATTTGCAAACATAAAGACCCGAAGTCCAAAAGAGACCGGGCCCAAAATAGGACCCAGGGACTAGGGCGCTGGGTGCCATGGTCTTGGGGGACCAGGGCACTGGGCACCCTGGTCCTGAAGGACCAGGATGCTGGGCGCTCTGGTCCCACCTCCCGGGACAGAAGGGTGCAAAGGAGGTTCAGGCCAGGGTGCAAGAAAATGCAGTTTTCAGCATCATAATCAGGTTTCGGGGTCTCCATTCAGGTTGCGTGTTGCATCGCCATCGTGAAGACCGAAATGCGGTCGAAATTGCAAGTGTCACAATTTTAGGACGCTACATTTAGCCCCCACTTTAGCGGGAGTATAGGCGTATGCTCATACTTCCGATAAAGTACAAGGAAACAACATTGAAAGACTTTCACCACGTCAAGGAGGCAAGATACACCAAGCCCCCAGTGGACTAAGGATCTTATGACTTCGATTGACAAAGTAAAAGGGAAGATCATGAGGGAGAACCATGACTGTCAGTAGTAAGGTTCCCTCACTATGAGTCATGCAAGAAAGATATCAAAAATTTTCAAGGCAAAGCTAAATTTGTCAAGAAATTTTCAAGTATCTTGAAAAGATATGAACGGGATGTATGCCCCCCTACGTTAAAGCGATCGCACATGCCTCACCGGGGGTGATTGCTTTAAGGTAGTGATACATATAAGGAATGAGAAGGGAAAGGAGCACGTTATCACAAGGATTTATCCCGCAAGTGTGAGATAAGCCCAAGGATAATAGACACAAAACACAAAGCACGAGGTGACTTCACTTTCCTCGGGGTCAGTATGCTATATGATAATTCATGTATATATATCATATGTATGTATGCATAATTGTTCTTCATTCCCCAATCAAGGAAGGTCACCTAGAAGAAGGGAACACATGCGTCTTTTGAGTCAACATGAGAGAGATCGAGAGATCTCAATGCTTTGCATCGTCCTCAAGTAGACAACACTAAGGACAACAAATAGAAGAATGAGAATAATAGATAGAAGAAGTAACACAAGAGAGGAGGAGAGAATCTGCTATGCTAATGTAACTAGTCTAGTATGTCATCTACCCCCCGATCTTGCTGATCAATGTTTTGGGAAGGTAGGGAACATGCTAGAGGAGGAACATTCAACACAGCAGATGGAGCTATCACAAGATCCAAACAAAGGCTATGTTCATGTTCCAAGCCACGTTGTTCTTGTCTAGGAGCTATAAGTGCTTTAGAAAATTCATTAGATAAATGGTTATCAATATCAACAAGTTCATATTCACTATCAGAAGCAAGAGGAGTAACATTTTCATCATGAATAACATTTTCATCTATATCATCATCAAGATTTATAAAAATAGGATCTTTAACTCGCACAAGATCAAGACCATCATGCATCTTATGTTTAGGAGATTTTGGCTCAATTTCCGGCTAAGGAGAAAATGGAATAATGCTTGTTGAAGGTGTTTTTGGAGATTGCAAAGTTTGAGCTCTAAGACGACACTTTCGCCGGCGTTCACGTGCAGAACGATTTCGTCTAGTCTTAGTAGGAAGTGAAGAATATTGAGGAGGAGGAATGTTCTCATCCTTATCACTTGGGTGTTTAGGTTGTGGTCTCTTAGGCTGGATAATAGGAGAAGAAGAAGGTCTCTTCTCTCTATAAAAAGAAGGAGGAGGGACTGCTCCATACAAGGGACGAATATTTGGTTTAGGAAGGAGACCGAGTCCATCATGACGAGGAGGTATAGGTCTACTCTTAGAAGGTTTATTAGGCATAGACATAATCACATCCATGGGAACGGGTTGGAAATCTTCTTGAGGAAAGACATTAGTTTTATCTTTCAAAGGAAGAACTTCCTTCTCAAGAATGATAGGAATGTCAAGTTTGGGTGTTCTAGGTTCACTTAGAGATAGGATCATATCTGTTTTCCACTTTTGATAAGATTTAAAAAGATGATCACTTCGCGGAGGAAGAGATTGAAATTGTTTAGGCCAAAAGTAATCAATAGGAACGCTAGAAGTTCTTTCAGCTGGTTTAAAGAGACTATGATTGACAGTAACAACTTCACCATTATGGGGAAATTTCAAACACTTATGAATAGGAGAAGCAATAGCTTTCATGGAAGATAGCCAAGGATAGCCAAGCTTCACACGAAATTGTTCGGAAGATGGAATAATAGAAAAGTTCACATCAAGGGATTTGTTATGGACCTCAATAGGCAATGTAATAGAACCAATTGCAGGAGAAGAAAATGCATCAAATAGTTTCACAATCACATCTGTTTTGTCATATATCACTTGATTCAATTGCAAAGTAAAAAGAAATTCTTCAGTAATAACATTAACCATGCACGAAGGATCAATAAGCACTCCACGGCAAGGTGTATTCTTGATTTTTGCAACTATGTATAAAGGACCATCAGGTGCCCTAATGGTTTCACTGGAATCAAATGTGATGGAAGGTTCTTTAGGGTTTTCTTGCTACTGTACAAAGTTAATCACATTCGGAGTCATAGACACAAGACCATCAGATGAAAAAGAGGAATCATTAGTCTCAATCGCATTAGAGGTATGAGAAGGTAATGGATCAGTGAAAATCTGAAGATTTTGATTAGGAGGAGCTATAGATGTGTTGCCTTTATCATTCACTCCAGAAATAGAAATAGTATTATTATCAATCAAATCTTGAATTTTCCCATTTAAAGAAAAATATTTTTTAGTATCATGCCCAGGCTGACGATGAAATTGACAAAAAGCTTTGTTATCAAAATAAGGTGAAGTAATCTTTGTAGGATCAATTTGTCTTATAGGAGGAAGAGTAAGCACATTTTGTTCCAATAACTTATTCATAATACTATGCAATGATTCATTCAAAGGAGTATACTTTCTTTCTTTCTTGAAAAATTTAGAAATAGGAGGCACACCTGATGCTGCATTCACATTGTTGTTGATGATGTTTTCATTGAATTTGATGGAATCTCTGTTCGGTTTAAACTTCCCAAATGGTTGTTGACTGATATCACCCTTATCACTCGGAGCCATAGGATGTGATTGTTCCATTTGACTCATAGTCAGTTGATAATTGTGAAGAGTTGCACACAACTGTTGGAAAGAAGTAAACTCAGAAAATAGAAGTTTGTCTCGAATATCTTTTTGTAAATTAGAAATAAAGATTCTTTGAATATCATTGTCAGGCACTGGAAAAGAAATTTGAGCATACAAATGCTTATATCTACGAATAAAATCAGTCACTTTTTCTTTAACACCTTGTTTACAATGCATTAAATCAATCAAAGTAACTTTAGGACTTATATTGTTTTGAAATTGTTGAATGAAAGCATTTCCAAGTTGTTCGAAAGAAGTAATAGAATAAGAAGGCAATGAGCAATACCATTGTAGGGCTTTGTCTCTTAATGTTCTAGTAAACAATTTTGCAAGCAACCTTTGGTCATAAGCAAAATCGGTACATATTGTTTGAAAAGTCTTAACATGTGTTAGAGGATCACCTTTACCATTATAAAGCTCCAAATGTGGAATTTCAACATGTTTAGGGGGAATAGCTCGAAAAATGTCAAGAGAAAGTGGGCTCGCAACATCAAATGTGGGCACACTAAACTTAGATTGATTCATAGAGGCAATTTGTTGTTGTAAAGAAGAGACAGTTTGTGCAAGATTGTTAATGGTCGCTTCAGTCGAAGAGTTCATATTAGATGTGTTAGATTGAGATGGAGGTGTTATGTTATTGAAAGAAGGTAAAGAGTAAGGTGGTGGGACCCTATGATAATTAGTCATAGGAGATGATTGGACAGGAGGAACACTACAAGGAGGAATGGAAAACGAATTGCCCCCTTGCGTCATGTTCATTTGTGGAGATATAATAGGAACACTCATTGAAGGAATGAATGAAGAAATCGGATTAAATGAAGGAAGAGGGTTAATTGAAGAGGAAGGATTGCCCCTATGACTGATGATCATAGGAGGAGTGTCTTGTGTAGAAGTAGCCATTATGTTTGATGTAAAGGTAGGTATGCTAGCAATAGAAGTCATCAAAGGAATATAATGATTGACTTGAGTAGGAGGTTGTGTATAACCCAAATTTTCAGCACAACTCTTCATAGGCATCACATTCAAATCCACAATGTGTGCAATACCACGCAAAATATCAATTCCATTCTTATCACTTTGAAGCATACATTTTAGACCCTCAATTAAAGGAAGAGCTTGACTATCAGGGTATTCTTGAGACATCCATTGTCGAAAATCGTCAAATTGGTTATCCAATTTCGAAAGTTGTTCTTAAGAAACCTCATGGAGAGCTTCTTCATCATTAGGAGGATTAGAGGAATTACCCATGTCCGCGTTAAAAAGGCTATTCAAATTAGGTTCCATCTCCTCAGTAGTTAAACCTCGGAAAGACTTAATTCTACGGCTTCATCTAACGGGAATAGTGTAAGTAGGGCTTATTGTTGTAAAACTCATGCACTAGAGAGGGAGAGAAAATTTTGATTTTAGAGGTAGCAATTTTCAGTAAAATCAGCCAATCTTCTGGATTTAAGCTGTTAAATGCAATCAGGACAATCTCCCGAAATTTCAGAAAAAATGTCCGGGACCGTGGCGCTTGGAGTGCAACACGGTCCTTGCAACTTTTTTCAAAATTTGCAGGGATGAAAGGTATGATGATTTTAGAGATAATTTGAAAAAATTGAGTGATTTTACAATCTGTAGATAGGCCAAATTAAAGTTGCAATCTCAAAATTGAACCCTACCAAGATTGTCGAAAAATGCAAAATTTGAATTTTTGAAAAAGAGAGGGAAACTGAAATTTTGAATTTTATGATTTTAGAGGGAATGTCAAGAGCAATGCAAATTTTGAAATTTAAAAATTGACTCAATTTCATGCAAAATTCAATTTTGAAAGCGGAAATTAAAGTTGTTGTAATTAAGCACTTAATTTCAAAAGTCACAAATTGTAAGAATTTGAATAAAGCACTGAAATTTCGAATGAATGCAAACACACTTTTCAGATTTAGGACAGTAAGAACACAATTTTGACACAAAATTTCAATTTTGATGATTTTTGAATGATTAGAAGCGTTAATCCAAGCAATCCCTAGACCAACTTTGACTTTAATTTTGAAGGTGTTAAAATTGATAAAATCAGCCAAAATTCTGGATTTTAGCAGAAAAATATAGTAAGATCTAGCTCCTGAAATTTCGGAAAAAATGTCGGGGACGATGGCGCTCGGAGTGCACACGGTCCTCACAACTTTTTTCCAAATTTTCAGGGATGAAAGATATTGTGATTTTATTGCGGAATCCAAAGTTACAGCTGATTTGGAGATGTTTTGATCAGTGAAATTGTCGGACAAAGGTTGAATAAAGAGGGTTTTAAAAATTAGGGTTTTAACACTTAACCACTTAATTTTTGAAATTAAAGCACAAATATGAATTGATAATTTGTAATAGAAGGGTAGATCTAAAACAAACATTAACATTTAGACATTTCACAAGTTCAATTTCTAAAAAGAAAATTTAGGGTTTTTATGCAATCAACCTCTAAAATTTGCAAAAGATCAAACATGGAAATGTAATCAAGGAATCCAATTTTCAGATCTAACCATGAATAATCAGAAAGGATGTTCACGTCGGGTTCACCAAAATGTAAAGTGGAAAATCACGATCGAACCCTAGTTGCTCTCCCCTCTTCCAACTCCAAGGAGAGAGAAGGGAGGTTCACTAGGGTTGATGGTTTTCACTTAGGGGAGAGACTTTACATTCAAAAGAGGGGTTGAAACTCACAAGATCCAATTCCACGCAATGCAAGATTGGATGCGAAATGAGTTTCAAGGGTTATGACAGCAAGGCTACCCTCTTTTGTAAAGAATGTGCATAGAAGAATTAAGCTAGGAATGCATAGAAAGTGAGAAAGATTCGCTTATAAATTGAGATAGGAATACAGTATGAAGCTGGGGACCTGGAATTAGCAGTAAAATGTCGATACGGCGCTGTCCTGTAAATTTGAGCGAAAGTTGCCAGGACGATGGCGCCCGAGCACCACGGTCCTCCGAAAAATCCGCGAAACGAAGGGGGATCTGTTCGTCTCTGCATAAGGATTTCAGATCTTCAATTTCAGCCGCGTACCTGCAACCTACACACAGAAAAGCGAAGACGATTGGGGGGTTAGGGATTAGGGGTTTGCCTTTAGGTCAGACCCCAGTTTTGGAATTAACCAAGAAATGAGCAATGTTGTAAATGTAAATGTCTATAATGAAAAACAAGTACTAATACCTTGTTGTAAGGATGTTTGTATCCTTATGTGCGAAGGTATAGATGTTGTATGTTGTAGTAGTATGTTGTAAGTGATCTCCTCTTCAATGGTTGAATCCTTGTCTTGAATGCAACACTTAGCCTTGAATGGAGACTTGAAATGATCAATTGCTTGAAGGAATGCTTGAATGCTTGAATGCTTGAGTATAGTTTCCACGTTTTTTCCATCATGTATGTATGTCCCCAAATGAGAGAGGAAAATGTAGTTTATATACTTGTCATTTAGGGCTGATAGACTGATTTTCCCGACCTTAGGCCGACCAGGAAAGATAATTTTCCAATTTGCAAACATAAAGACCCGAAGTCCAAAAGAGACCGGGCCCAAAATAGGACCCAGGGACCAGGGCGCTAGGCGCCATGGTCCTGGGGGACCAGGGTGCTGGGCGCCCTGGTCCTGAAGGACCAGGGCGCTGGGCGCTCTGGTCCCACCTCCCGGGACAGCAGGGTGCAAAGGAGGTTCAGGCGAGGGTGCAAGAAAATGCAGTTTTCAGCGTCATAATTAGGTTTCGGGGTCTCCATTCAGGTTGTGTGTTGCGTCGCCATCGTGAAGACCGAAATGCGGTCGAAATTGCAAGTGTTACAATTTTAGGATGCTACACCTATAAATAGAGCCCATTCCTTCATAATCCAGATCCTGAAAACTTGTATGCATCTAAGCTATAGACATTTTAGAGAGCATTCTTAGCATAATCAATCTAACATCTTGTCTTTTTGGTAAAATCAATCATTTTAGCATGAATAGATTAGTATTAGCTTTTCATTTCACATTTAGAGCTATACTACAATCTCAATCCTCCATAAGCATCCATAGTGCAAAAAGCTACTGAGAGCTACACTATTTTGGAACTTGGAGAGGAGAGGAACAAGGGAGAAGGAGCTAAGGCCATGCTAAGAGGCAGTTGGAGATGCCTCATAATCTTTGTTTCATTTATTAGATACATTAGCATGCTTTTAATGTCTCTCTTGGTATGCCTTTTTAGATTAGTTTTTGATTGACTAACACTAACGGTTTTTGTGTCTTTGGTGTTGTTTATCAGTTGCTAACCTTGTGCCATTTAGGAGGGCATCACTTCATATCCATCCATCATAGCTTCTTGTGCACGTGCTTTTGAGAGCACGCACATTTCAAACACAAGATCTTGATTGGTAGGAGAAGAATGGAGTGAATTTTTGTTGCATGCATGTGTGATTTAGCTAAGATATTTACATTTGCATGTGTGTGACATTATTTGTACATGGAAATTGAAGTCCATGGGCCACTAGGCATGCTTCTTTGGTTGGATTGATTAATTCAAAACCGGATTCAACTCCTTTTCTTGACCTAGATCCATCAAACCTTAGGGTCCAAACTTGTTCTTTTCCTAAAATCCATGGATTTATGTTTTGTTCTTGAGATTATTGTTCATATCGTATTTCTTTTGTTGCTCTTGAGGTAGAGCTACCAACATAGGTGACCTCCTGGTTTCCTAAAAAGTCCAAGGCTCATGGAATTCTTTTCTATACTTCTTTTATAGCCTAATGACACATTTTACATGTAAACTCTAAATGGGCAATATTGTGGATGCGACACCAGTTTTGTAACAATAGGTATTGGATGCAAACATTGTCTAGTAATTATGCCTTTAAGATGACACTTCTCAAGACAAAGCTCCTAAAAGTTTCAAATATTCCTTCATTCTCATGCTGAGAATCTTGACTTTTTACTATTAATCCTTTTATTGAATGAGAGGGTGATTGAGCCTGTGTATCAGTAGTGTTCTACTCATGTCCACATTGTATTTGGTTTATTTTAGAACTTTTATCTTTATGACTTGAGATCCCTATTTTTTTTTGTTTTCCTTATCCTTAGTATTACTTTCTTCTTCAATTTCACCATTGCCTACCACCCCTATGATCTAATCCTTTATTGGGACAAATATCCTGAGAGAAGAGGGGATCATGATAAATTTGACAACCTGTGGATAGGACCATACCAGATTTCTAAAATACTTGGAGAAAATGCTTTCAAGTTGAAGACTTTGAAAGGAGATGACATCTCATTGCCTATTAATGAGCAATTTATGAAACATTATTTCAAACATTGATGTTTCCTAAGGGGACTCATCTGTACATAGTTAGAGTAACTTTTTTTAGAGTCTTGGTTTGCTTTTTTATGTTTGGTTGCTTTTTGCTTTCTTAGTTTAGTCATCTTTTCTTTCTTAGATTAGTTTCATTTGCTGAGGTTAGTTTTTGAATAAAGGGGATTCCCATTTGCGAGAAGGGTGGTGTTTCTTACGTGCACAACTCTGGTGTACACTACTACATTGTGTCCAAAATGTTCCTTTGATAAACATTTGTGGAGAATATTAGAGTTCTAGATTAATTATCTCTAAAGTATCTTAAAGGTCTCTAGATTAGGTCTCTAGATTAGTACTTGACAAGAAAGGGAATCATCTATTGTATCTTAATTCTGCTTCTTGCAATTATTATATTTTTGACACTTGAAAATTCTCCGTTATTGTTGTTCTTAGGTGAAGTCATAGCTAAACATAAGAAAATCATTAAAGGTCTTACTTCAGTGCCACTATAATCCTCAAAACCATGTGAGCTTCATTTCTTACGAGCCATAGTGTGGAAATATATGAAAAGAAAAGAATATAAAAATGAATGAAAAAAGAAAAGAATGAAGAATTAGAACACTTGGATTTGGGTGTGTGGAAATCTTTACAGGTGTACCCTCAAAAGAAAAAAAGAAATAAAAAATCGCCAGAAGTAGAGCAATCTCCATGAGATTATAGAGATAACCTTGTTGGGGCTATGGGCACTCGCTGGCAGCGAGGCTCTATCCATGGATTCTTTTGGAGTTAAGACAAATTACGTAAATTCACCATGATGGAACAAGGGAGTCATATTGTTCTTATGAGATGGAAATGAACACACTTACACACCCTTGTAATTGAAGGATGAAAGATCTTGATACAGTCTAGGATTCCTCTTCTTTTTTGAGTACTCTTCTTAGCTAGCGGGTAACTGAGTTCAAATTAATCTAGGACTTTGGGTTTGAAATAGTTTTTTTTTTAAGATTGTTCAGGAACATTCCCCATGTGGAGTCGCCAGATGTTGTGACATATATCACACATCGCCCCATTGCAAATGAGGACCTCTAGTTGTTTACTTTTTAGGTTTTTGTCTTAGCTCTGCTATTTCATGTTTTCCTTTTTTTGAGAATTTAGAGTTAAATTTTTGAGAGGTCATCTAGGTCAAATAGATAAATCATGCCTTGATTAGTGTTTGGAAATCACCAATGCACTTAGAAGGACTGAAGGATAAAAATAACAATTAATTTGAGTCAATTCTAACACCTTCCTATTTTTAGGAAATCTTTTTTTTTTTCTGTTTTGATTTTTGGCACTTTGGGACCAATTCGAGAAGCAACTCTTTCGGCTCTCTTTTTTCTTTCTTCTTCTTTTTTTTTTAAAGTAGACCTAGGATTGGGTCCCATAGGTCATGGCGACAATGTTCATGTCTTCAGAATAAAAAAATTATGTCTCCAAGTGTAAAAAGTAGGGAAGAATATCCAAGAAAGGGTTTGTTCCAGATGTTCCAGAAAGTCTATCAAGTGTCTGCACCAAGGGAATGATCATAGAAGAATGGCTTATCAAGATGAAGTCCTCCCACCTTATGGCTAGACATATATGAAGTCTTCCACATCCAAGATAGAAAAATGGTTGCCTAAGGGTAAATTTTGCCATGGGGAAAGAAAAGAAGATGGCCAAACATGTGCCAAATCTGCATGCCTAAACCAGGTTCAATACCACCCAAGGTAGGGAATGATGGTAGATTAGATTATCCACCATGGTATGGAAGAAGACAACATTCGACACAAGGAAAAGTTTTCCCAAGGAAATCTGGAAGCACATCAAAGTCTACCCAAGGATAAGTGTCCAAGAAGTCTTGAAGTCCGCTTAGCAAGGTAAAGACAATGTCCAAACAATAGTGAAGTCTGCCCAAGAGGAGATGGTGAAACATAGGCCAAGTCTGCCCAAGGTGGCAAGCAAAATGACATGAGTAAAGGTGAAGTCTGCCAAGAAGGGTGTCCTATAATTCACCAGCTCTACATAGACCATGGCAATGTCCAAACTATTTTTAAGTTAGACCTAGCACAAGAAGAACAAAGTTTGACCTAAGATTGAATGGACAATGCCCAAGGTATTATGAAGTTTGCCTAGGAGGAATTTCAAGGTGGTTAGCCCGAGGTGAAGTTCACCAAAGTGAAAAACAATGTTTGAATGAAGTTTTCCATGCCATGTGTGGTAAATCGCTTGGAAAAATACGAAATTCGCCTAGATGAAGTTGACATCTGAAAGTGTCTTGGCACATGAATAAATTTGACATGGGGGTTAAGGCAGGATCAAGGGGGGCCAAAAAGTAGCGATGTAAAAAAAATAACCTTCCTCACTCACCTAAAAAACGCAAAAATCCGTGTTGAGTTTTTGCTTGGCCTGGGTGTCAGTACACCTTGGCCTGGTAATTACCTATGAAAATCGGATATCCAATTTTTATTTGTAATTTTAATTTAAAAAATATATTATATGTTACATATTATATAATATGTATTATATAATACAATATTATATTATATTATATATAATATGATATAATATAATATAATATAATATAATATAATATAATATAATATAATATAATATAATATAATATAATATAATATTATATTATATTATATATTATAATATATATAATATAATACAATAATATATTATTATATTATATATGTTATTTAAAAATAATTTAAGTATAGAAACCGGATATCCCATTTTATCAGATATCCAATTTTCTGAGACTCATATTTTGACAGTGATAGCCCATGAGTCATTTTTAACTCACGGGCCGCACGATTTCATCAAAATCCAATATCCGGTGCACCCGATATGCAGTGTGTTTGGCAAAAAATTGCTAAAAAAATAGATTGAGAGGTAAGAATTTTATTGTTTTCAATCATTTTCATTCATTTTTTGTATTTTTTCTTATTGTTTATTTGATTTTTCATTGAAAATATTGTTTTTTCATATGAAAACTAGGTTTTTTTAAATCAAATACCTAATTGTTTAAATTTGATAACTAAATTTAATTTTTTACATTCAGTTAGGTTAAAAATGGGGGATAAAAATGAAAACCCTGACCAACCACAACTGCAACAACCAAACCCTCATTTGCCAAACCCCCCGTCAATTCAGGATTTGATTGCACAAAATTTGAATGAATTGAGGGGGATTGCAGAAGTATATCGTAGGATCCCTCGCCTAAACCCAATGTTTGATCCTCTCACGTCGATCATAAAAAGTATGGAAACCATGACTAAGGAGCACAATGCCGCCCTTTTGTGGCAAGATTCTGTAAGGGAAAAATATGCAGATGGCTTGTCTTATAAGGATATCAAGGATCTCGAGATATCCAAAGCCGAAATCGCTTCATTGTTTGTCAATCCCCATATTGGTTAGCCCATAGATCCCAAAAAACAAAACTTTCTATTAAATGGTGCACAAATGATGGGATTGTGAAAAACTTTTGGGATCATTGGTGGATGGTTTTCGAGAAGCTACGCAACAACAATCTTGATATCCCCTTCTATTTCATAAAAAAATTATATGCTGAGTTTCTTTTAAAGAAACATGTGAACTACTTTGACATCCAACCTTTCCAGGGTGTAGGTTTAGGTATGCCCTGAAATAGACTTGGGGCAATCAGAGTAGTCCAGGGCCCATATGTCCCCCCTCCTCCTATTGATCCCCCACCTGTAGTGCAACATCTTGATATCATTTGTGAGGCGGCTTCATGGACCATATTGGCTATTCACTCTTTGAGTAGCCTTTTGGTTTCTCAGGCTGTGTCAGTAGCTCAGTCTACTCTTGATGGTAGTGGTGCATCCAGTTCCATTGACATGTCATCCTCGACTCCACACATATGCATGCCCCATAGTTGTGTCATGTGTGGGCATGTATGCTTAGGTCTAGTTGGAGAGCCCGTTGATCCTTGTGTGGATAGTGCAGATTATGAGGTGCATGAGATGCATGATGCACTAGATGTTATTACATAGACTGGAGGATACCCTAGGGAGTCCTCACATGCTAGAGGCAAGGAGGCACCGTCATCATACATTGATGATGTAGTGGTAAGATTTGTATTTTCACAGTTCATGTTATATTTTAATTAAATATTTATAAACTAGATAATACTAAGTACTAATTTTTATTTACATGGTCTATTTAATAGTTGATGACTGGGGATGAGTTGAGACAGATTTAGGAGGGTACCTTGTTGGCCATTTCATTTGACCTTGATAGCTTGATGGTACATATATTATTGCACCTAGTTGTTTGTATTTTATTGTACATACATGCTCATCATTTATATTGGTATTAATTAGACTATGTAGTAACTTGCATGTATATCTTATTTTACTCTTGTAGGGCACAAGCAACACGAGTGCGGGGCAGTGTGATTTAGGATTTGGTAGTGCAGTTGGAGACAAGGGAAAGGTAATTGAATGCAAATATGATTGAATGAATAGTTTAAATAACTTATAGTGATTATACATGTCTAGACATAGATTGATAGTTTCATATACTTGTTGTGTATATATACAGAGAATTCTTGGCTTCACATCCTTGATGACTACACCTAGTACACCTGAAGAAGAAGAAGAGATTCCTCAAGTAGATGTGTGTTTATTTTATTTTTTGATTAGTAGATATAATTTGTTATTATCAGTGACAATTATATGCTAACTTGTATCAATGTCATGTTTCTGAACATATGTAGGTTGTGTATGAAAATATTCAAAACATACCTCCTCTACCAAAGACATACATCAAGAGTCCTCCAAAGCTAAAGAGAAAACATGGAGATGAGGTAAACATGAATAATTCAATTATATAGTTCATTTTTATGTTAACTTTTCGAATGTGAATTATATAATATAACTAATATTAATCGTGGTTTGTTTTTCTTGTGCAGGATCCTTCAGAGCCGAGCAGTGCGGTGAAGAGGATCGATTTTGATGATCCATCAACAGCTTAGGATGTTATATATAGTTTTGGGATGCTTACATGTCTAGTTGGCATGTATATTTTGTATATGGATATGCATTCACGTATTTAGACATACATTTTGTTTTAGTTGGCATTTATGCCATATTTGTGTATGGACATACATTTGTAATCATTTGACATTTTTATATATACAGAAGTTGATATTCGGTCATATAAATTGTTGATCATTTGTGCGTGGTGTTATCATGGAAATCTTTAATCTTCATTCAAATAATTAACAATGGTTAATAATGGCTATTTAATGAACAATACAATTCATTTCATTTCATCATAAGTGTTGTTTTTATAATGAACAATACAATATAATTCATTTAATGAACAATACCATTCATTTAATCAACAATACAATACAATTCATTCAATGAACAATATGATTCATTTAATGAAAAATACAATACAATTAATTATATGAACAATACTTGATACAATTCATTATTACCCTATGCATGGTCCTATTTTTCCCCCCACCTCGATCGAATGCTTGGGGTTTTATTAGGGCAGCAATTTTTCTGTTGGCGAAAAAATCGTCAGTCTCACTCAATCGAATGTTGTCGCGTGGCTGATTTCTCATTTTTCTCATCACGATGATGAACCATCATCTTCGACATGTCTATTTAGGCATTATTACCCTACTCATTCTCCTATTTTTCCCCCCCACTCGATCCGACGCTCGGGGTCATACCCTATCGGTGTCGTCCCTTGAGTGTCCTAAGTGATCAAAATTGTCAAACATTGATAGACCCTAACTCATAATCCGTGGTACCTGTGAACAATCCATTTGAACCTACAGAGCCATGAGAGAGGTCCCTACAAAATCCTATCCCAGTTTTTCAAGTTGCCCTAAAGTTTTATTAGGGCAGCAATTTTTCTGTTGGCCAAAAAATTGTCAGTCTCACTCAATCGAATGTTGTCGCGTAGTTGATTTCTCTTTTTTCTCATCGCGATGATGAACCGTTGACTCCAACATGTCCAGTTAGGCATTATTACCCTATGCATGCTCCTAGTTACCCCCCCCCATTCGATCCGATGCTCAGGGTCATACCCTACTGACATCGTCCCTTGAGTGCCCTAAGTGCTCACAATTATCAAACGTTGACGGGCCCTAACTCGAAATCTGTGGCACCTGTAAATGATCCTTTTAAACCTATGGGGCCATGAGAGGGGTCCCTACAAAAGCCTATCTCATTTTTTCAAGTTGCCCTACGGTTTTATTAAAGCAGCAATTTTTCTATTGGCAAAAAAATCGTCAGTCTCACTCAATCGAATGTTGTCGCGTGGTCGGTTTCTCATTTTTCTCATCACGATGAAAAACTGTCAGCTCTGACATGTCCAATTAGGCATTATTACCCTATGCATGCTCCTATTTTCTCGCCCCACTTGATCGGACGCTCGAGGTCATACCCTACCAGCGTCGTCCCTTGAGTGCCTTAAGTGCTCAAAATTGTTAAACATTGATAGGCCCTAACTCAGAATCTGTGGCACCTGCGAATGATCCGTTTGAACCTATGAGGCCACGAGAGGGGTCCCTACAAAAGCCTATCTCAATTTTTCAATTTGCCCTACGGTTTTATTAGGGCAGCAATTTTTTTGTTAGCAAAAAAATCGTCAGTCTCACTCAATCGAATGTTGTCGCATGGCTGATTTATTGTTTTGCTTGTTGTGATGATGAACCGTCGGCTCTGACATGTCCAATTAGGCATTATTACTCTACACATGCTCCTATTTTCCTCCCCAACTCGATCTGACACTCGAGGTCATACCCTACCGGCATCATCCCTTGAGCGCCCTAAGTGCTCAAAATTGTCAAATGTTGACGAGCCCTAACTCAAAATCCGTGGCACCTGCGAATGATCTGTTTAAACCTATGAGGCCATAAGAGGGGTCCCTACAAAATCCTATCTTGATTTTTCATGTTTCCCTACGATTTTATTAGGGCAGCAATTTTTTTGTTGGCAAAAAAATCATCAGTCTCAGTCAATCGAATGTTGTCGCATGATGGAGTTCTCATTCTGCTCGTTGCAATGATACACCATTGGCTCTGACATGTCCATTTAGGCTTTATTACCCTATGCATTCTCCTATTTTTCCCCCCCACTCGATCCGACGCTCGGGGTCATACCCTACCGGCATCGTCCCTTGAGCGCCCTAAGTGCTCAAAATTATCAAACTTTGACGGGCCCTAACTTGGAATCCATGGCACCAACAAATGATCTATTTGAACCTACGGGGCCGTGAGAGGGGTCCCTACAAAAGCCTATCTCATTTTTTCAAGTTGCCCTACAGTTTTATTAGGGCAACAATTTTTCTATTGGCGAAAAAATTGTCAGTCTCACTCAATCGAATGTTGTCGCATGGCCAATTTCTCATTCTGCTCATCGTGATGACAAATCGTCAGCTCTGACATGTCTAGTTAGGCATTATTACCGTACACATGATCCTATTTTGTCCCCCACTCAATCCAACGCTCAGGGTCATACCCTACCGGTGTCATCCCTTGAGCGCCCTAAGTGCTCAAAATTGTCAAAATCTGACGGGCCCTAATTCAGAATCTGTGGCACCAGCAAATGATCTGTTTGAACCTACGGTGTGACGAGAGGGGTCCCTACAAAATCCTATCTCAGTTTTTCAATTTTCCCTACGGTTTTATTAGGGTAGCAATTTTTCTGTTGGCAAAAAAATTGTCAGTCTCACTCAATCAAATGTCTTTAACATACCTTGTCTTCTCCTCCTATGACATTCTTTATCTCTTTCTCTATACACTTCAATTTGGTCATTTGAAATTTTTCTTTTGCGTTTAGACTTCCGACGACTACTACTCCCCATTTCCCTCCACACATTCTCCTTCATGATTGATAATGTGAGTTTTCACTTTAAGAATCTCCCCAAAGCACAAATTTGTCTCTAGCTATCTGAAAACTCATGATCCTTGATAGAAAATAGAATATACAGACTATGGGCTATTGGAATCTACAAAATGGCCCACAAACCCTTTTTTTCTTGGTTTTTTCTACTAAAATCGGATATCTAATTTTAGTACAAAAATTTGTGGTCCCCAAAAATTATCCCGTTGCTGCCATTTATTTAGTAAACTGCCACATGGTAGAAATCCAATATCCGATTAAATCAGATATCAGATTTTATTAGTCATATTTTAGAGAGAGAGAGAGGAGATGGAGAGAGTGAGAAAGAGAGAGAGAGAGAGAGAGGAGGAGAGAGAGAGAGAGAGAGAGAGGTAGGGAGGGAGAGGGAGAGAGAGAGAGGGGAGAAAGATAGGGGTCATATGCTATCCATAGGTGTCATATGGTGTTTTGGGACACCATAGGACCCCTTAAGACACCAAATCTTGTTGTTAGGGGTCATATGGTGTCCCATGAACCCTTATGACCTCTTAGGACACCATATGACCCCTAATGAGACCATATTGGGTCTCTTTGTGTCATATTGTGTCCTAAGGGGTCATATTGTGGCCTATGACCCCTTAGGACACCATATGACCCCTAACAACATGATTTGGTGTCTTAAGGGGTCCTAGGGTGTCGTTAGGGGTCATATGGTGTCCATAACGGTGTCATAACACATCGTATGATGTCCCAAGACACCATATGACCCTTATGGAAAACATAGGACCCCTTAAAACACCAAATCATGTCGTGAGGGGTCAAATGGTGTCCTAAGGGGTCATATGGTGTCCCATGAACCCTTATGACCTCTTAGGACACCATAGGACCCCTAATGACACCATATTGGGTCGCTTTGGGTCATATTGTGTCCTAAGGGGTCATATTGTGGCCTACGACCCCTTAGGACACCATATGACCCCTAACGACATGATTTGGTGTCTTAAGGGGTCCTATGGTATTGTTAGGGGTCATATGGTGTCCAAAATAGTGTCATAATGGGTTGTATGGTGTCCCAAGACAACATATGACCCATATTAACAACATAGGACCCCTTAAGACACAATATGACTCCTTAGGACACAATATGACCCAAAGCGACCCAATATGGTGTCATTAGGGGTCATATGGTGTCCTAAGAGGTCATAAAGGTTCATGATGTCTTAATCTCTCTCTCTCTCTCCCCTAATCTCCTAAGGGTTCATGATGTGTTAATGTCAGAAGGGTTCATGATGTCCTATGATGTCTTAATCTCTCTCTCCCCCTCTCCCCTAATCTCTCTCTCTCTCTCTCCCCTAATCTCTCTCCCTCTCCCTCTCCTTCTTTCCTTCTCTCTCTCTCCCTAATCTCTCTCTATCCCTCTCCCATAATCTCTCCATCTACCTCTCTCTCTCCCTTCCCCCTCTGCATCTCTTTCCCTCTGTCTCTGTCTCTATCTCTCCCCTAATCTCTCCACTAATCTCTCTCTCTCTCTCTGCAAATCTCTTTATCTCTCTCTACCTTCCCTCCCCTCCCTCCCTCCCTCTCTCTCCATCTCTCTCTCCCTTCCCCCCCTCTCTCTCTCCCCTAATCTCTCTCTATCCCTCTCCCCTATTCTCTCCATATCTCTCTCTCTCTCCCCATCTCTCTCTCTCTCCCTCCCCCTACCCATCTCCCCCTTCCCCCTCCACATATCTCTCTCTCCCCTAAGCTCTCTCTATCCCTCCCTCCCTCCCTCCCTCCCTCTCTCTCTCCCCCCCCTCTCTCTCTCTCTCTCCCCTAATCTCTCTCTCCCTCTCTCCCTCTCTCTTTCTCCCTCTCTCTCTCTCTCTCTCTCTCTCTCTCTCTCTCTCTCTCTCTCTCTCTCTCTCTCTCTCTCTCTCTCTCTCTCTCTCTCTCTCTCTCTCTCTCTCTCTCTCTCTTTAAAATATGACTGATAAAATCCGATATCGGATTTTATCAGATATTGGATTTCTGCCATCGCCATTAATGTGGTAGTTTACTAAATAAATGGCGACAATGGGATAATTTTTGGGGACCACAAATATATATATTAAAATCGGATATCCGATTTTAGTAGTCAAATTTTCAAATTTCAAATTTCGGCTCAGGAATGCTTTTGTATTTGGCTTGGAAGTGACAAGCTTGGAAAGTCAACTAAAAAAATGTGTTTTTTAGTATTCCTTGATTTTCTAGACTTTACATTGGTGACTGACGACTTTTTTTGTAGCCAAAATTGATAAAATGAAAAGGGTTTTTTAAGGACGTTCCCATATTTCCAAAAATATAAGGCTTGTCTTATTTCGACTTTAATAAATAATTAATATTTATTTTCTAATTGAATTCTGACAATAGTCCTGATTGATATACTGATTAAAAAACACTCATGACTTTCAAACGGTATAACATTTTTTGAATCCGAAACATGCATCACATCCAGTGCTTCGTCTACTATCGGGAAAAATTAAAAAAAATTAAATTTCATAAGGTTTTGACCAAGTTAAGGTGGTCAGACATACGAGTTTCTGAATTTTTGAAAAGCTGTAGTAAAAAATTCATAAATAATTATTGAATTAATAAAAAATAAAAATAAAAATGTGTCACATCTGGACATGACTCTAATACTTATATTATAAATATTATAAAAAAATATTATGATTTTATTGTGATTAGGGTGGTCAGACATACATCTACTTCTTATTTTTTTCTTGAAATTTTAGTACCACTACATTGAAATTTGAAATTTTCATCAAATAGGATTTTTTTTTTTCCAAAAAACAACTAGTAGCTTGGAAACTACATTCAATTTTCTATATATTCTCTTCTTATATATTTTAAAAATAATGTTCACAACTTATTCAAATTTTCATGTCAAGTTGCATAACTCTGATTTGTTGAAATTTCATTGCCACTTAAGGGCCTATTTTGGCACACCATGATCCTGCAGATACCCATGGATAAAAGTTCGACCAAGTTGGAAAAATAAAATTTAACACTTAGAGTATTTTTTTTAATATTTTTCCAAAACTTAGAAGAAATTAAAAAAAAAAAAGAAATAGAATCCAACACTTGGAAAAATTTGAGAGAAGGATCTGGAAGGTTCCATGCCAGCTTGCCCCAGAGAGAAGATTACACTTCCTTTTTCAGAGAGATAAAACAAGTCCAAGTTCGATGAACCTAGGGAAACAAAAAAACAAAAAAAAATTTAAAAAAATAAAATTGAACTTCTTGAACACTATATCTATTCGACTTGTCCTTTTCAAATTTAATCTTTCTTGGGTTTGGAAATTGAAGTTAGATGGTGAAAATTTTTACTCTTTCAAGGTTCCAAATGATAAATTTTTGGAGGAGGATTTTTTTTAAAGAACAAAGTAAAATTTCCAAGTGAAAGGCTGGGAAAGAAGTTAAATTTATAAGCGGAGGACATGATTTTTAGAGAATAAAGTGCTTTTTTTAAAATTAAAGACAAAATTTTCATAATAGAAGGCAAAATTTCACCAAAATCAGTGAAAAGTAAATTCTATAAGTTCAAAAATTTATATTTTTGACTAATTTCTTCTGTCTTAGTCATTTATTCTCATGAAATTTACTAGGTATTTAGCCAAATTCATCCATTTTCAGTCTAATTTTTAACATAATTATAACCTTTTGACAGGCTAAAAGTGAAATTTTTGAGTAAATCGTCCAAAAATCAGAGTTAAAAACTTTAAATTTTTTTGGAAAGTAATATTGATTTTTTTATTTTATTTGTAGGTTGATGACAACTAGACGAGGACCTTCAAGGAAAGCTCAGATGAAGTTTACTAGTAAAGTGTTGCAAGAAGAATTAAAAAAATCAATTCCAAATGGAAAAATGTCACAGGCACCAACCTTGGGCATGCAGACTTCAAAGATTTAGAAAGAGAATGTATGGGCTAGATGGATTTTTGTCAACACCTATTGCTCACCGAATGATGAGAAATGACATCATCCAAGCAACTAGATTTCCACCAGCTATGGAATGAGTAGAACTTATGGTTGAATATGCCATACACTACAATACCCAATAAAGAGAAATTGTTGCACTAGATGGAAGAGTCGTGGCTCATCTTGGAGAATTAGCCATTCAGGAAGCATTCATGATTATGAGCTACAACAAGACTTCCTATAAAACTAAGGAGGAAACCATAAGACTCTATGAAGATCAACCTAACCTTTGTGCAATCAATGGCAATAAGTCGTGGCTAGAGAATCCAAGACCCAGTCTCAAGAAGGTGCCAAAGAAATTATTCCATACCGACTTCACAAAAGACTATGGTGATCTCATCTTGTTGTTGAACTGAGTAATGGACAACCCTCAGGGTACACCATTTGAAACATGGATTTACAAATTCATTGATGAGATCACCTTAGGTCTTAAAATGTTCAATTGGTCCCAAATAATCAGTGATAATATTGATGAATAGCTAAAGAATTCAGAAAGGACGAAGTCATTTTACAAGAGCTCCTACATAGTCTACCTACTAGCAAGAAACTGGAGATACACTAGATTGATTTACAAAGGCAAGGTAGGAAATGGTGAAAATGAGTTTAAGTCCTATGACTGTTATTTGTAACTGCAGCTGAGCAAGAAGGCCCATTTCAGGTGGGTAAATGATGCATTCCTGATGTACATCACTAGAACATTGCAAGGAAGAACCCATTAGAGACTCACTCCAGAAGACAAAAGTTTGATAAGCAAGTATGGATCCTGTGTGTGTGAAAAGTGGACCTATATCTGTATCTGCAATACACAACACTTCAATCAAGTCATTACATGCATGGTTAGATAGATATAAACATGAATATGAAAACCATAAAAAATCAACTCATTGCCTTCTAAAAGATGCGAGTATAAGATTGCTCTCAAATTTGTATAAGCAATCTAGTGACTACACAACAGCAACATGAAGGATTTTAATCTATATGAGCATCATATTAATGCTAGATGGATGCAAGATTAATCTAACAAGATTTAAGCAATAAATGAGATAAATGATCTAAATATGTATGCAATATTCTCAATGAACCTAGAGCAAAAATAGTATAATAACAATATATTCTCCAGGATTTTTGAATGAGAGATGAGAGCCTGAATTTATAGAAAATTCAGAAAGAAACCAACGGCTGAGATCAAATGATGACGAGCGGTTAAGATTTTCTGAGAGGAAGCACAATCTAGGTGAATTGATGTGATTGGATGCTTTTCTCAATTTTAAAGGAAATTGAACTAAAATTAAGATAAAATCAATAAAAACTGATTTATTCTCTATTTCATTCAATTTTAATATTTAATTGTTTTAATTTCTTTCTTTGAGATTATACATCAATTTTTAATTTGTTTTTCAAGATTATCTCCAATTGATTTCTTTTCTCAAATTTTTAATTCTTTTTTGGTCAATTAATTCCTTTTTTGATTTATTTCCATTTTTGAAGATTTATGCTCATAGTTTCCAATTCCTCTTTCTTGATTTGTTTCCTTTTTTGAAGATTTGTGCTCATAATTTCAAATTCCTCTTTCTTGATTTGTTTCCTTTTTTGAAGATTTATCACAATTTTTTATTTTCAAATTAATTCCTCTTTTTGATGATTTAATGGCAAATTGATTTATTTAATTAAATATGCAAAAGATATTTAATTAAAATAAATAAGATAATTGTTTAAAATGATTTACTTGGAATGATCAATTAATTAAATAAATATTTAATTAATATTGACTGATTAATTTTGCCATGTAACATTTGATGATTAAAGAATTAATTGTGTGCTCAAGATTTACTTAATTGCCTTTGGTTAGGACATTGGTGATGTTGTCGAGATTAGGGGCTCATGGTTTAGATGACCATTTTTAGGGTATTACATTTTCCCCTCTTTGAATTAATGTGTGAGCAGCACATTGGTTCAAAGAAAATTTGATGTCTAGGAGATGCCAGTTCTGAACTTGATTGATCGTGAACTAGATGAAAAGCGAGGTGTTTAGCTTGATTTGAAGCGATGAAGCTGAATGAAGTCTGATTAAAGCAATACCATTTCCGAACTTGATTGAACTAGGAATGATAGAAAATAAAAGATACCAAACTTGAACTTGATTGATCAAGAAGCAGATCTTACTGATCTAGAACTTGATTGAACTTAGATACAGCGAGTGATGATAAAAATCGATCTTGAACTTGATTGATCAAGATACGATGAGCAAAGATAAACTGTCCAGCTTGATCCAAAGCGACAAATACTGAACACCTTCTTAGATTGAGTGTGATCAAAGAAACTCTTTAAACCCTTGATTGAGTTTAAAGGAATAATCAGCTTGATGAAAAGCGATGAAACTGATTAACGTTAAGAGATTGATTCAGATGAAGACAAATATCAGCTTGATTTTAAGCGATGAAACTGATATGCCCCTAGTGATTGATTCGATTCAGATGATTGAGAAATCTCAACTTGATATAAAGCGATGAGGTCTTATTTGATTGATTTTCTTTAGTTGAAAAAGATTTTTTTGCTCGACTTTCGATGAAGATTTGAAAATTTTCTCGACATTGAAGAATGTGAGGTCATAAGGTCACGAGTATGCCCCCTTGGGAGCGAAATCAAAAAAATCAAGGGCACATGATGATAGGCAATTTCTTTAGCGATGATAAGTTGTTTTAAGAATAAATTGGTTCAAAGGATTTTTTGAAAATTTTGCATTGATTGATAAGAAATTGAGCACAAAGTTGATTTGAAGAACGAGCAGTTGATGAAAGTACTAAGTGGTCAACGTCATGAAATTTTGATGAGAAAATTGACATCAGATTTCGATTTCGATCCCGAAAATAGACTCAGGACAACCGATTTACGAGCTCTTGATTTGATTTCATCGTACTTGTGTTGATTGATTATGAGATGTTGTTCTATATGCTTTATTCTATATGTATGCATTTCTTTTCAGTATAGATGAATGAATGCAAATGGAATATGGGTGTTTATTTTTGTTTCTTTTTATGCAAATAAATGATGATGCAAATAAATGAGGAGAATGAGTAACTAGTAATGCAAATTTTTCATTTTTCTATACAATAAGATGAATGCAGATGAGTAATAATGAAGTGTATGGATCTATATTAAATGTTTATGTATGCAGCTAAACATCTAAAAAACACAAGTACTCGATAAGAGAAATGATGAAAAGAGACCACTTAGCTAAAAAAATGATGAAGCTTCCAATGCTCATTCAGAAAATAAGGAGATCATTGTTACAATACCGAAATCACTCTTAATTCACAAGATGCAGAATGAAATGCAAAATGATATACAAAATGAGATGCAATCCTAAACCTAGTCACTTGACTTTGAAAAGCTTAATTTTCATCATTGAGCATTTTACAATTATAGCAGGCCGAATAGAGTTCATTTCTTTTCATGTGCAATATTAATTATCTTGTCGGCAATGACCCTTTTTTCATTCATATCCTTGGACAAATTACGCATGGACCCAGATTGCACAATAAAGAAATGCTCTCAAAATAGACAAAGAAATGATGGGAACCTCCCTATAGCATTCAAATAAGCAAAGTCGAGGTATGTGAGGCATTTTTACCTTGATATGAAGGCTCTTATCACAGACACCCAACTAATTTAGATGTTTCTAGATCATTGGGATCATTCCTACAAGCAAAAAAAAAAAAGAAAATATTATGCCCCCAATGCTTGCTTCTCTTAGTCAAGATAGACTTCATCGAGTTACTCGGAGGGATAATAATTGAAAACCAATATAAAAGACAACACACAAAGAAAATTTCCATGCATACCTCAAATTGTTTAATGATTGTTTTTCATTTTATTGTTTTTCTTGTTAACTCAGCGATAAAACTCTTCAGTAGTCAGGAGACAGGTAACTGACTCAGAGTGGACGACTAGGTTTCATTAACGTAAGGTTGACTTGGTTGATACTGCTTAGGACATGTAATGTGCTCTTGTCGATTAACCTAAGGCTAGGACAATGATTGGTTTCAAGCCATGAGGGTTCCAATGAACCAGGATGTTACGAAAGTGACCAAAAGATATGTACAAGCGAAAGCAAAGATACATGAAAGCGGAAATGCCAACGTTGCGTTGATAGATGGAGCACTTGAGTACAAGAGGCATCTATTTGTTAGGTTTTCACCTGCTTGGCAAAGATCCTCTTTTTTCTTTTTAGGACTTTTTTTTAATTTTAGGATTTCTTCAGGACTTTTTATGATTTTTAGGATTTTGTTCAGGACATTTTAGGATTTTGAGGATTTTTTTAAGGACATTTTATGATTTTTTAGGATTTGATGTTTTCTCCTAATGTTTAGCAAGGCAAAAGGGATTTTGAGTACAGGAATGGATAAGCAAATAATGGTGGACGCTTTCAAGGACTATCTCACAACGTTAATCCAAGAATAGGATTTAGATATAACAATGTAAACAAAGGATTTTAGCGATGTAAAGCAGGGATTTTAGTAATGTAAAGAAAGGATATAGCACAACAAAGCAAGGATATAGTGCAATGAAGCAAGCATATAGCGTAACAAAGCCATATGGTGCAAAGAAGTGGCCATGTCAAGAGGTTTGTGGAAAGCATGTTTTTGCATTTTGCCCATAGTGTTGATCAAGATCAAGGGATATATTTGGATAGGAGGCAGATATGATAAGCAAGATCAAAAGGGAGTAATGAAGGATGTAAGTGAGCAATGGAGAGAAGCTAAAGGGTCTAGATCAAGTGTAATAGATAGGACACATGAAGACTGCAAAGATCCTTAACCTTGTCAAGATCAAAGGTGGAAAAGGGATATGAATGTAGATAGAGTGGATGAGGGATAATGGAGGATGAAGGATAATAGATGGATTTACATGGATGAAACTTGCCCCCAGGTTAAAGTGCAAAAGGATGATGGATTACACATGATGCCTGTTTACTAGGTTTTCATCATGGTACTTGCCCAAGGTGCCAAAAGAAGTGGTTTTCACTCGTAGACAAAATTATTTCTCTTTTCTTCTTTTTTCTTTGATTTTTTTTTTTTTTCATTTTTTTCTTCATCTTTTTTACTTTTTTGGAAGATAATAGAGGCATGATAGGGGATGGAGGAAGGATCTCAACGTCTCGCTTCTTTGGATGGTACCCTTGGAATATGAGTTGCAATAGACCATGGCTAGGAAGGTATGCTCAAAGATGTTGGCAGGATAATGAAATGAAACTAGGCCAAGGATTTATGCAAAGGATTAGATAAGAGGGATGGAAGGGTGAAAAAGAGGTTTGGATAATGGATGGGATGTTGGAAGAATTGTGTACGGCTAGATGGAAATGTTGGAAAGATCAACATTGGCACACATCTTGAGGGACAGTGGACATATGGAAGAGAAGTGAATCTCAGATTTTGAGATTTGGATGGAGGAAAGGTTACAGATTTTGGGGCATAAGAACCCAAAATGCATGAAGGAGGTGATGGAGGAATAGACTCAAAAGGTTTGGATGGAGGAACAATAATTTTGGATGCCAATTTTGATTTTTCTTTAGACTGTTGTGCTTCAAGCAGCCATGTAGGGATCCACATGGTTTTTTATTTTTCATGCTTTTGTAGTTCCTTAGAGCGCATTGCTTGTACAAGTGCTTTAGGAACCCATATAAATTTTGACTTTTCTTCTTTCTTTGTGGACCTTTGTGGCATTTTGTATTTTTCTTTTTCTTTTGGATCATATTTTGCTTTGTTTTGACATGTCAATTAGATGGGACATGTTGATCCTTGAATACATGTGGATCGATTGGCTTATGACTTTTATGCTTGGCATCCAAATTGCTTGGAGGGAGATGCGTGGATAGATAGGAATGATATGGAGGTCTTTTAGATGGATGGAAGGTACTCAAAGATGTGTGTCTTTGTTGATCCCGCATAAGCGATGGAGGGATATAGGGACCTAGAATGGATGGAAGTGATGATGGGGAAAGCGTATATTTGGATTTAACTGGAGAAATGTAGGATTTATGAGGGATACCAACATCTTGAGAGTGAGAAATGTAGCCATTATAATCAAGATTTTCTTTTATAGAAGGGGGTTCTAATATACCTTGTCCATGAATGTCTAACCCATTTCTTTGATTATGCATGCTTTGAAAGATCTTTTTAACAAAGGGTTTCTTCTTACTTTTGATTCTAGAGTCAAGTCCATTTTGAGGTGGAGGTATCTTGCATGGAATGATAGGATCGTGAGAGGTCTTTATGGGCATGATGGACTCTTGAGGTGAACATGGAGGATTATGACAAGGAGATGAAGGGATACTTTGATCTTGACATGGAAGAGGACCATTGGATAGAGTAGGAAGGGTGTTTGACTCTTCATTTTGAATAGGATCATTTGAAAAGGTGGAAGAGGCATCATGATCTTGCTTAGGAAGTAGAGTAGGAATGGGATTTGGAAGGATGGTTTGCTCTTGAGATGGAAGTGAGTCATCTCGAAAGAAATCAAAAGGTATAATGGGATCATCATGGGATTCTAGTGAAATAGGATCTGTTTCAATCATTAGATGGGATTGAGGAGTTTTGTTGTCTTGATCTTGATTTATGATAGGACTTGTTTCTTCATTTTTTAGATTATCCTCTTGACATGGAGTCACTTCTAAGGAAGGGATAGGATTTTGCATAGGCGTAGGGGATTCTTGGAAGGTCTCCATATTTTGGCATGATGGGGAAGCATTATGAGTGGGACTCTCTGGAGTGGGTATGTTTGGAATTGAAGTGTATGATGGCATAGGATCTGGGATTTTTAAATCTTTAGAGGAACTTGTATCAGTATTGGCATTAACTTGGATTTCCATAGGAGATAGCCCTTGAAGATCAACATGATAAGTTTCATTGTTTGAAGGAGATGGTATGGATTGTTGCTGAGAAGTTTTAGGAGATGAAGGCATCATGGAAGGAGTGAAGGCTACATATGGAGCCTTGCTAGACATAGGTTCATGATTTTGATCATGCTTAGAAGTAGTTCCTTCTTTTTATTTAGGTGAGTTATTAGGATCTTCAATTTCAATGAAACCATCATCAAGGAGATCTTGAATCTTATGTTTTAATTCCATACACATTGAAGTCTTATGTTTGTTATGCCTATGATATACACAATAACTACTCAAAACTGCACATCCCCATGTGGTCTTTTTAGGCAATATGATAAGAATGTTCTTAAGAAGCTCTTCCAAAGTGGACTCAATAGATTGCCCCAAAGGTGTAAATTGTCTATCTAGGGAATAGATGTCTATTTGTCTTGGTGAAGGTGTTTTGTGATCTTGTTTGAGATTTGTCTTTTGATCGTCAATTATTTGGTGGTATTTGATTGTCAAATTATATATTTGTTTTAGCATTCCTTGAAGTTTCTCACTCTTGATATCATGCATTTGTTTTTCAAATGGAGTCATTGATTTATTTTGTTGGATTTCCATGTCATACATTTCTTTCTTGATATCTTGAAATATTTGAGCAAAGGTAGCCATGGAATTGGAGCTAAGGTATCTATGAGATTCTTACTTTTGTCAAGAGATTTAGAAGAGCTTCTAGTTTGAATAGGCATTTACAACTGATAGGACCAAGAGCTAGATGTGTTGTAGAAGTCAAGATCAAATTGTAGCTAGTTGTTTGTTTAATGTAGTGATTGAGTGAAGTAACTAAGATCTGGTTTGGTTTCAAGAATGATCTATCCTATGTAAGACATTATCTAAGTTAACTTAGGTTTGATAAGATGTTTGTTTGAACTAGCTTAAAGATGATCAACAAAATCATGCAACGCAACAACATAGGTACACTATCAAGGTTGTTAATGCTCAAGAGGATGATAACCACTTTTAGGCTCATTGTAGATTGTTTTGGACAGGTTTGAGTATTCTGGACTGAAAAAATTAGAGACTCATACGACAAAATTTATGAGACCGTATGACAGTATAACAACTTCAGGATGACAATAGTTATGTTTCGTATGAGTTGCTGCCTAGTACCGTATGACAAATGGCTAGGTCTTGAACGATAAATGATTCTGTGTAGTTCTATCTCATATGACACAGGATTTAACTTAGAATGACAAACTTCTGGATCTCGTACGATAGAGGATTAGCTTCATGTGACAAATTAGCAGATTCATACGACACAAAATATGGTGCAAGATGACAAATGATCAGGCTTGTACGACTGTTAACGGGATAGAGACAAAAATTCTGTGTTTTTCAATGGCTAGGTATGACAACTGAGTATGACCAATTCTGAAATGGACTAATTTTTTACCAGGATAGACTAGTTTGTGACACAGACAAAGTTTTGATCATTGAGTTTGTTGATTTATTTTCTCCAGTTTTAGTATTCCAGTTTTAGTCTGAGGGATGAAAACATAGAAAACACGCAGTATGAATAGTAACTCCAATCACAACATGCAAACCCTATGGAAGTTGGCTTAGAGAAGAAATCATTTGCTTGCTGACTTAGGTACACACCCAATATCTAATCAGAATACGACCACTAAATCTCATGCAATGGATTCTCAATGCCATATTAGCTGAATCCAAACGCTAATGGGGGCACGATATGACAAGTGTCTTGGGAGAGTTACTATCTCTCTTTCACAAAGATTATCAGCCTTTCGGAGGTGAATTGAGTAGCTTCTAATCTTATAGTTCTTAGTCAAGAATTCCGTTTGGAATTACCCCTTGAAGTCACGCAAGCATGAATGAGGCCTATAGCCCAAAAAGGTACCGAAACAATATGAAGTCACACAAACATGATTGAGACCGCGAGACCCTACAAAATGCTCGATATGAGAGATCTCAAAGAGAAAACTCAAATAATCCCATCTTTTGAGACTTTAATCACCAGAGGCCTATTTATTATAGTGAGTTGGAATGCTCAGGTCTAGCTATACTCACTTGGGTCATTCTCACAGGGTGATTACTTTTTACCACTGTGATAGGCCCGCTAAAGGTACACAAATCTCAATTTTAGAAAAAGCCTCAAGGGTCTAGATTTCTGATTGTCTGTAAAAGACAAGAGCATATTCTCCTACCTCTTAGATTTTTCTGAAAACACAAAAGACCAATTTTTTCATTAACCAGATAGCAATTTAAGTGCCTAAAAATGAATTTAAAGAATACACAATATTTGGTCTATTTTCGTTAGGTAACCTGCAAAAACAACGCATCAGTAGTCATGTTGTTTTTATTCTTATTCTTTGATAGGCGTATGTTTGATTGATAAATTCTTTGACAAGCGTCTTGCAAGAAACTGGTTAGGCTATGAAAATATCAGGCAGACATAAGACAATTCAAGGTTAGCGTTAGCGTAATCAAAATTTACTTTAAAAAAATACCCTAAAAAGTAATTTGTTTTTAAAAAAAAAAAGAATCCTAATCTAACTCCTCCAACCTACAAGAAATTGTTAGAAATCTGCAAGAAGAAAACTAGATTTTGCATCCTAATCTAATCTCTTAGTGGGCTTACACAAGCCTAATTTCAAATCTTGGTTACAATTTTTTCACTCTGAATGCTGAAATGCCCTGAAATTTGACTGAGTCTGAAATTTGGAAGATCCTCCAAAAATTAGATTTTGCATTATAACTCCTAGAGGTCCAAAACCTCTCTCAAACATCCTAACAATATATATGGAATATAACTTAAAGTATAAGAAAGAGAGAAGAGAAGAGGAAATATCACTTATACATAAATGTTATATTCCATATATATTGACCTTCCACAAGCCTTATTTCAAGCAAAATCCTAAACAAAAATGCTCTGTTTTTCATACGAGAAAATAGTAACTCATACGAGTATTCTCACTTGACCATACAACAATTCTCACCGAACCGAACAAGTAAAAACATAAAAAAAAATGACAAATCAGTTACTCGTACGACAAATGATTTCTTCTAACAGGACAGAGGATTTCTTCTCGCACGATAGAGGATTTCTGCTTGTACGATAGAGGATTTCAATTCGTAGAACACATGCAGTTTGTCATTTCAGCCTGTGAGAAATGTCATACAAGATGACACAGAGGCTGTATGGCCAAAAATATGAAAAGTCGAAAAACCTAAAAAATAACAAAAATAAAAAGTCTTTGGAGGCCGAAAAATGTAGTCTTCGGCCGCATGGTGGGTGCCCAAAATGTGTGTGTAAAAAGTGGACTTGTATCTGTATCTGCAATACACAACACTTCAATCAAGTCATTACATGCATGGTTAGACAGATATAAACATGAATATGAAAACCATAACAAATTGACCCATTGCCTTCTAAAAGATGTGAGTATAAGATTGCTCTCAGATTTGTATAAGCGATCTAGTGACTAGACACCTTCAAGACGAAGGATTTTTATCTATATGACCATCATATTAATGCTAGATCGATGCAAGATTAATCTAACAAGATTTAAGCAACAAATGAGATAAATGATCTAAATATGTATGCAATATTCTCAATGAACCTAGAGAAAAAACAATATAATAACAATATATTCTCTAGGATTTTTGAATGAGAGATGAGAGCCTGAATTTATAGAAAATTCAGAAAGAAACCAACGGCTGAGATCAAATGATGATGAGCGGTCAAGATTTTCCAAGAGGAAGCACAATCCAGGTGAATTGACGTGACTGGATGCTTTTCTTAATTTTAAAGGAAATTGAACTAAAATTAAGATAAAATCAAGAAAAACTGATTTATTCTCTATTTCATTCAATTTTAATATTTAATTGTTTTAATTGCTTTCTTTGAGATTATTCATCAGTTTTTAATTTATTTTTCAAGATTATCTCCAGTTGATTTCTTTTCTCAAATTTTTAATTCTTTTTTGGTCAATTAATTCCTTTTTTGATTTATTTCCATTTTTGAAGATTTGTGCTCATAATTTCCAATTCCCCTTTCTTGATCTATTTCCTTTTTTGAAGATTTGTGCTCATAATTTCCAATTCCTCTTTCTTGATTTGTTTCCTTTCTTGAAGATTTATGACAATTTTTTATTTTCAAATTAATTCCTCTTTTTGATGATTTAATGGCAAATTGATTTATTTAATTAAATATGCAAAAGATATTTAATTAAAATAAAAAAGATAATTGTTTAAAATGATTTACTTGGAATGATCAATTAATTAAATAAATATTTAATTAATATTGAGTGATTAATTTTGCCATGTGACATTTGATGATTAAACAATTAATTGTGTGCTCACGATTTACTTAATTGCCTTTGGTTAGGACCTTGGTGATGTTGTCGAGATTAGGGGCTCATGGTTTAGATGACCATTTTTAGGGTATTACAGATCCTGGTTTATGCAGTTTCCAATATTCACATCCATAAGAGTCTAGGGGTTTACTGGATGTCATTATTGGCTTATGATTTATCCCACCAATAGAATGGTCTTGCTTGAAGTCCTTAGGTAGCTGGAAACATATCAGGGATTCCAAAGAAAAAAGAAAAAGGCGGCTATTTCCTTTATATTTCTCATTGGGAATATGCTAGAGTCTTGTCCAACAACATAGGTAGTTGAGAGTGTTAGGTTGGAGAAGCAGTGGAATCCGTTCACATTCTACTAATCTTGTGCTGATTTTGATCCTCATAACCATATTGGATTTATGAATGGAGAAAAGTACAGACACAAGATTGAGTTAGAAGATTTTTGGGCAAATATTGCAGATGAGTAAAAGGTTATGGTCTAGACTTCCAGTAAGCTTGATCAGAACAACTAAGCTCTTCCTCGTGCCTAATCAATTGTAAGATGATGGAGACTACACTCAGTCATGCTTTGATGAAAATTGGACTCTTTCTCCAATGAAGTGATCAAAACTAGAACTCGCTGATCTAACCACCTTGATGTGGCTAGTTGTCATATTCATAATGGTGGGTTGACCAGCGGGTCCAAGGGCTAATGCGAAAAGGTGTGACTTTCATGTACAACCTGATGGGCACCATGGAATCATACTCTTCCAATGAAGAAAGTGTTAGCCTGTCATGCCAGTTGAAGGCATGAATTCAAGAAAAAGGAAGGAAGCAATTGATGACCCTTCAAGGTCAAAAGGGAAGGAAGTCACGAATGAGGAACAAGTGCTCAAAAGAAAAAATGTTAGAGCCACCCCATTCTGCCACATCTAGGAATTTTTATATCCTAGTGATTATCGAGGATCAACCACTTGATGAAATAAAAATTCCTTCTCCTATCCATGGGGGAAATGTAGAGTCAATCCATCAGGAAGATGAAGAACCTCCATCTTCTACAAGCACAAAGATATTGGAATCAGATAATGAAACAAATATTTTGGGCAGTGAATTTCAGGAGGGAATGATTTATGTTCTTCGACGAGCTCAGAAGTTTACTGCATTGCCAACATGGTTACATACTTTCTTCAACAATAGAATAGATTTACTTAGAGTAATTTTTTCTTCCAAAGTTGTTAGATGAATGAAGGATTTGATAGTTTAGATTGGTGAAACTCTTGCTCATACTTTCTTTAGATGGATGATTTTCATTCAGTGTGTAAAGTTTACTTGAGCTTATGATGTGGATGATTTAACTTATACTTTAAGTAAATATTGTTCGATTGATGATATTATTCATAAGTATGAAAATCTTAAGTACAACCTTACAAGATTACACCTACTTTGCCTAGTTGTCCAAGTACATGGCAAAACAAATAGCTATTATTAGTTTTACCCAATCTTTACCATCTCTTAAGTTCATAGGAATAGCATAAAACTTCTAAACCCTTCATCCTTTTATCCTTTTTTTTAAGTCCAAAACTTAAAAAAAAAATAGCATTTAGTGCATTATTCATCTAATTCCTAACTTGTGATCAATGTTAGTTGAGTGTAATTCCTCCTTGTATTTCAGCATACATAACCAACGAATCTATGCCACATAAAGTTACTCATTCACACATATAGATCTTGGAGTCGATGTGTGGTCTTTCTTAGAAATCTTGGCACATGTAGTGATTTTGTTTAGGAGAGGGTAGAGTATCCTTTGATATTTTATTCTACTTGATTATGCCTTATCTGTATCTACCCTCCCATTCCATAATAGCCTTACCACCCCTATCATAGCTTGTGGATTGTTTTGCATAACCTATGTCTGCGCTACTCTCACATACCAAGCTACCCTTATCCCACACTGAGGTATCTCAACCTTAGTAATGGGTTAGGATATTTGGTATCTCATGGTCAGAGGAACTATCTTGTAAAATATTCTTAAAAAATCCTAAAAATCCTAAAAAAAAGTCTTGAAAAAATACTAAAAAATCGTAAAATGTCTTTAAAAAATCCTAAAAATCCTAAAAAGATCTTGAAAAAATTCTAAAAATCATAAATTAATTGAAAAAATCCTAAAAGTCATAAAAAAGTGTTGAAAAAATTCTAAAATTCATAGAAAGTCCTTAAAAAATCCTAAAAATCGTAAAAAGTCCTTAAAAACCCCTAAAAATCATTAAAAAATTAATCAAAATCCTAAAACATGTAATAAAAGTTGTGAAGACAAACACTTTGGATGAGCATAAAACTTTGAAATCCAATGAAATTAGGACGTCACAAGACAATGATTAAGCAGACATAAGAACACCTTATCGACTTATCAAAACCAAAAACATTAACTGTGAACAAAACTCATTTTGGCATAAAACATACATATTTGTTTGTTTGATTATGTCTTTTGATTTTTTTTTGTTTTATCTTTGATGACATGTCTTTTAGCTTTTCTAGAATGTGTCTGACTAGAGATTTTATCTCGAGGATGTCTTTGACTATAAAGGTGAGGATAGGGCAACTTCACCTATTTGTTGCTTGTGGATTGTTCCTTAGTATTATGATGACTTGTCTAAGGACATGATCATCTAAGATCATTGAGGACATAACATTCTAATGCAAACTGAGGAAATATTTTCGTTTATGATGTGTTTTCTTTCACACAATTGGTATGAAGATTAATTTGGGTCTTATTCATGTATCTAGATGAGTTTTATCCTTTTGCCATAATAAGCTTGATGATGATATAAGCAATTAAAAAAGCACAAGAATTCTCATCACCTTCATATTCTCTTTCTCATCACTCATACTTCTTTCTCATCACTTTCCCCCTTTCATCTCTCTTTTTCATCATTTCTTTCTTCATCCTCTTCATTCATCTCATTGCAGTGAAATTAATCAAACACTTTATCCAACTAATACATGTCTCTGAATCTTTAATTGCTTTATCAAATCGATCAACTTGCTTCTCGCAATCTCAACACCCCTGGATCAATCAATCAATCAATCCTTTGATCACCTTATCTTGAACTAGCATCAATTCTTAACAACTTAATCAGCTCAATCGGCTAATCAACATAGCTATACTATTCATTTCCATCAATTGTTCAGTTACGCCTCATCAACTATGTATTTGCATCAAATGTACATCTCAACTTAATTACTTGCACAATATCAATCATCCAGTCTCTTTCATAATCTATCGAGAGGTCAATCTCCATCAATCTATTCGATCAATCTCTCAAGGGGGCATAAGCAATCAACCATCACCCTTACTAGGATATCTCTAGGGCACATATTAATTGATCATTTTCTTTGAAACAATGTGACAAGATGCATTGTCTCAAAGAGGGGCAAAATGTAGACATATAAAAAATTTCCATTAAAATGTCCTCTTGTTTAATCTAAATTTTTCAATTATTATAAAGTGGATCCAAATTAAATAATATCTTATTATCCCATTATTCTCCATTATCTTATGATATTCATTTTTCATTATTCCATTATTCCTCACTATATCATAATATTCCTATTATATAATATATTAAGTAAATCCATTTAATAACATTATTCTCCATTGAATCCATTTTTCCATCCATTTCATAAAATCTCTTTCATATCTATTTCATCTCCTATTTATCATCTTCCACTCCTATCAATTACACTCACACTAATCTTTTATCCCACATTTATCGTGAAACTTGGATTCCACCTTGAGAACATCATAAATACCTTGCCCCTTTCTCTTTCAATCACCTCGCAAATCTCTTTATCATTTGCATATTTGTATTTTGAATCTTTTCTCTTGCATTTCTAGTTTGCATATTTGATCATTGTATTCATCTCATTAATTCTCACATTGATTTCATTTCATGACATTTTGATATTATTCATATCCATCCATCATAGCTTCTTGTGTATGTGTTTTTGAGAGTATCTGTATTTCGAACACAAGATCTTGATTGGTAGGAGACCAATGGAGTGAATTTATGTTGCATGCATGTGTGTTTTAGTTTAGATATTTGCATTTGCATGTGTGTGTTTATTGCAAGTACTTCATTGATAAGATGTTGAATCATCTGGATCTTCTCCCATAAGATCTCTAATCAAATTTTCTCATCTTCACTTATAGTTTTCCCAAGTGTAGCCATTTTATTGATCATATGTTTGACTCTGACATAATAATCATTCACACATTTAGTTTCTTGCATTCTCAAAGTCTTGAATTCATGCTTCAATATTTATAGCTTGACAACCTTGACTTGGTCACTACTTTGGTAAGCTTCTTTTAGAGTTTTCTAGGCATCTTTAGTTGCTTTTGCATATAAAATTCTTATAAATAAGTTCTTATCAAGAGCTATTTGAATGTGAAACAATGCTTGATCATTCTTCTTCTTGGCCTCCTTTTTGGTTGTTTTATCATTGATGAAGAGGGCATTCCAATCAGCTAGCTCCTGGTAACCTAATTCAACAATTTCTCACATACCTTTTCTTATCGAAAAGGTCATCATTTTTATGCACCAATAATGATACTTATTTTTCCTCAAATTTTGAAATGGACAAGTGGGTATAATTTGACATGATAAACTTTGGCAAAATTCCAGCAGCAAAAACTTTAACTAAAACAAAATACTTTCTCTAATATTAATTGTAGATTCAAAATTGAACCCCCTATTTCTTATAACCAGACTAAATTGAAAAATAGAGTACCTTATTATGTTTCAGAACTAAATAACAAGAATAGTTTTTTTTATTAGAGCTTTCTAATCAAAACAAAATAAAGACGTTTTATTTATAATTTCTATAGCTTTAGATCATAGTAAAAGTAATGCATCACACAACGGTTTCAAATTGACAGATTAATAAAAAGCTAAGACTGCTATCTAATCAGCTAGATCACTGTCCAATGGCATGGACAAAAACCACTAACAAACATAGCATGCACATCATGCATTATTCGTAGGAATTATAGACCAAAGTTTCTAAAAACTTAACTAAACTTAAAAACATTAAAACTGATGCTGCAATCTAAAAATAGCCTAACAGAAACTTCGCATGGCAGTGAATGGCAATTTTGTCCTCCATGCTCGAGCTGCATGATCGAGCAGCAGCATCAATTATTAACAGGTAGTCTATTACAGCACTGGTTCGTACAGAGACTTTTTAATAGAATCTTCAAGGTCCTCCGCGGCATTCGAAAGGCTGTCTTCGTTCCTGTAAACCACGTTCATCACCCTAGCCGTGTTGAAAAGAAGAGTTCTAAAACTCTTGGGTATGTCTGCACGCATTAAAAAGTGGTAGTTTAATTTACAGAGGGCATGTTCGTTCACTCCGTGCATATAATTGGACGCCTCTTCTTCCGTGCATCCGGGGTGCTCATTTATGTAACATTGTAGGAATGAAGCCAATTCTCCAAGATCTCTTTCCCTCTGAATTAGCACGCTAAAATACTTATTAGCTAATAACATACTAGGTGTTTAAAAAAATCAAAGTGAAGGGAGGCCAGGCTCACCTGGAACGTTCTAAGGTCGTTCATAAGACGTCCAGTCAGACTGACGACATTGAGAAAGTCGGCTCGAAAATCTACCTTCCCGAGAATTTGATCAGGAAGAATCTCTCCCGTACAAAATATTGCAGTCAGGATAGTTACTCCCAGTGCTATCGACACTACAGCATTCTCTCTATACTCATCTAATGATGGCGAATAACCTCTTTCCGTCCACTCTCTTTCTTTAGTGTAACTGAAGAACAGATGCAACCACTGAAACGCACAACAAACAAACTAATCTTGTTAGACTACGATTCCCCTCTTTCTCTGCTCGAATCTGAATTGATTTCAAACATGTAAGTAGGAAGTAAAAAAGAGCCAATGAAGAAAGAGTTGTAAATGAATAGACATTCAGTCCAAAGTTACATTTTGGCAGAGACGGAACCAAAAAAAATTGCATGGATGTCGAGGCAAACATTTTACCTGTTGACGCAGGTAAGGAAGTGCATCGACACGTCCTTGAACCTCCTGTGCTCGTTCAGATATATCGGTCAACGTATTATAGAGGCCCATGAAAACTATTTTCATGTCCTCTGGTAGTTGATCGATTACCAATGGATCCCATCTGCAGCGTGATAGCCAACAGTTAATATGGGCAATTTGTCAAGATGAGATGGGGATTTAATGGGCTGACCTTTCCAAAGCTTCGTTGAAGAGCTTGGCTTGATGCAGAGTTGCATAGTTGTCATAGAGGTCGTCTGTGATTACAGCCAAGATTCCGGCTTTTGCATAAGCGAGTCTACAAGCGGTGTATTGTGGTTCAAACATCACCGCTGAAGAGGTCCAGTAAACTGCCACTTCTCTGTGACGAGTAAAATCCAACTGCGGAAAATTGCAATCCTCGTACCATCTTTAACAGCACAATAATCACATTTTAATAGCATTCATCATAGGTCGTGGCAAAAATTAAAAAAAACTGATTTTCTTGCGGTTTGATTAGATTATCTTTTTAACAGGGACTATTTCAAACTGTTTTTTAACTGCTTCATTTTTACCTCTTTATATGTTGTATTTCAGATCTGTGTGAAGCTTGAATCCGGTTGAAATCGAGTTTGGCCAATTCTAAATACTTGTCGTTGCTCGCATATGGCAGTCTGTGCATCACAGTCAACCTGGATTACCGTTATGTGCACTAGAGACAATTTAAATATCATCGAATGTAATAAGACTCCAAGCATATAAAACAAACTGCATCTTACCGATATAATGTCTTCCCCAGCCATAGGTCATCGGGATTAAACGCTACTATGTGATTTCTAGCCATCAGCCTTGGCATATTTCTATTCCATCGAGCAGACAGAGCATATTCAACCTGGATAAAGAAGGAAAAACATCGCAAATCAGAATATATTTTAATAAGTTCAGTAGTAAAATCACAAATAAAAAATTCAGAGAGGGAAAAAATTCGCAATACCTCTTGGAAAAGGTTTTCTTTGACAGCCTTCGAGTGAGAAAAGTTCTCGGTTTGCAGGGATTTGGTCAGGTAATCTTTTGCAGAAGCACCTATTTCTCTCATTACATTTTCACCCGGAAAGTTAAGCTGTGAGCATTTATATAGGCTTAACATAGCGATTACTCCTGCGCTGTTTTCATTAGCAGACAGCTTACAAAGTTCTTCTGCCTCGCCTTTCATATTTTGCAAGACGTCTGCCATTTACAATTATTAGAGATTAAAGGCTCTATTAAGCTTTGAATGAGTACTCATGGTTCATTTAAATCAATTTCATAAAAAAACACGTGTACCGGAAGATACAGTGTAGCCGAATGTTCTGAGAAGCCTGAAGGCAGTGGCTGTAATATCAATATCTGGAACTAGACTCTCCCTTCCAAACCCAATGCCTCTTTCACTCCAGTACCTACCAAACATTTCCAAAGCTATGGAGTGTCAAAATAAACTCAATAATCTGGACTTTTATTGCAAAAATCACAACAGAGGAGACACTATTACTCACTGGAACACATAGTCCATGGCTTGTTTAGTCTCCGTTTGAAAATGGCTTTCGAGCCCAAGACGTTCAACACTATCCACGGCTCTCAAACGCTCCGCTATATCCACCGGATACATGCTCGGCACTGCCATCCCAATATTTAAGTTTTGGAATCCGATACTATTTTAATAAATGCTTGCGAGAGTGTGAATCTTAAATACAACAATTACCATGGTCTACAAACTTTTTAACAAGGCTTGTCAAAAATCGTAGACATTTGTTGTCCCCTGTGTGCATAAATACGCAAGCTGTAGATGCTGGCGAGCCTGAGAAAGATCCGTCCTTAGATTGCAGTTTCAGGATATTTTTCCAATCGACTACTTCCTGTATGCCTTCCAGACACTGCAGCATTGTTGAGGGATGGCTGTGCAGCTTTTCAACAGATACTCTAGTTCACAATAATCTTATTCAATCATTTCCATCTTTAGCGTATGCATGTCTTCAAACGGGACATATCACAAATAGACAGTAGCAAAACATGACATATCACAGATAGATAATAGGAAAAGATGGGTTAGAATTTCACTTTTTCAATTGCGAGTCCCACTTTTCGCTCATTTGTTGGATGATAGATAGGTCATAAGGAAAATCCAAACCCAAAAGTTTGGCTTCATTCAGCAGTACAGGAAAGACCATCTCGAATCCCTTCGGTTGATGATGACCAAATGCTTCTTTAATCATTCCTTCTGTATTTTTTCTTAAGAAATAAAGACCTGCTATGCTCCAAAAATCAAAATCTTTTATCTATTTGAAGGTAAATCTCATTTTTAAACTGTAGCCCTTTATGGTAATTTCAAATATCTTAATTAGATTATCCCAGGTACAATTAAAAACTACTAAAATATAGCACCAAAATGTAGAAGAAAATGCATATCAGTCTATGGATAAATTCGTGTGGCCTGTTTGCCCAATGAAACCACAAATAGAAAGAAAAGAAATGAAAGAAATAAAATTACCGCTGCTCACTTGATTGCTTCCAATGCCCCAAAAGGCCAGAGTAACTAGACAAGAAAGAGTATTAAGGAGTCTATCACACGCTAAAAAGCGATGCTTCTCTCCCCAGGAACCGTCGGGTAACTGATTGTGAAGAATCCAGTCCACCATTTGAGGAAACTGGGGTTTACCGGAGCCATCAATGGCAGAAATTCTTGCTACCCACGCAGTATCGTATGCAGAGGGACTTATTTCTCCATCTTCCATCGAATTAAAGAGACCCTTGATCTCTGTAACCAATTCCTTTATTCTGTTATCCATCTCATCTAAGGGTGCCTGAAACAATAATATTCAATTATGACTTTACATCTTTAATTTTTTAGACAGATTTCCACAGTTCATAATGATTATTGATTTATTTCTAAATTTTACTAAAATCAATATTTTGAATCACATTCCATTCCATGATCTATCATCTGATATTTTCTCCAACAACTCTCTCATTCTAATGATAGATTATGAATCACCGATACAAGTGACGGCTGATAAATGTAACACTCAATGCACCAGTCCAAAAAAAAAAGGCTAATAAATGATGATCCATCTACATTAGGAGGCAAGCTCAAATGAATTCATAATTCATACCTCCTTAAACGTTGAAACATAGTGAACATAATCTGGCTTCCCGTAACAAGCTGCAATAATGAAAGCCTTGAATTATATAAAACTCGAATACTTCACAAATTTAAACTTAAAAGCCAATAAAATAAAGCAGATGGTGTGTATTTTCTGATCGTTATTACCCTGAAGAGTCTTCGCATCCTTTCCGACAACAAAAGTAGATGGGATGTTATGGGAAGCTGCCAATAATTTAAAAAACAGCAATACATCAAATTTTCAGTTCCAGGATTACAAAGCAATTTGAAGAGACTAAGATAAAAAAAAAATACCCATGTTCTTTGCTGGGGAGTACTTTCCAATAGGTGAAATACCATGGGCTTTCGTTGAGATCCATTCTCGGGACTTGGAAACTGAAATAGTCGGAGAAAACAAAATCTGAGCCAAAATCTGAGCCATTCTTGATAAGATAGAGATCACGTTTTAGGTTGAATGTTCATTTAACAGGCCTCAGGAGGAGAGGCCTTATAAGGTTGGGGTGGACAAGGTTGGGGTCAATCATAGAAATTTCAGTTCTCCTGAAATGGGGACTTTGATACAGGGAATGGATATAGATCAAAGGATGACAGGATAGATGAATTTTTGTTTGTATTGGCAACTTCCCTGGTGGACAATTATGGAGAATACGAAAATATGGAAACGACAAGGGAACTGTTTGACAATTGCCTCAAAGAGATGTCACCTCATGGAATTCTATGATTGTAGGATTATATTCACAAAAGCTGTTGAAGATGGTTAGGATCTTCCGGAGTAAATTTCTGGTTTGCCAGTAAAATTGATGAAGATGAGACCAGGGCGATAAACTTCATGTTACTTGAAATTGATACAGAAGATCGGTTTTGTGATTTAGCTTATGAATATGTTCTACAACACGGATTGTTTCTGTGAGTTTAGTTTAAGAGTAAATTCTCGTAGAAGATTATTTCCGTAAGTTTGAGAAAAAACTTTCATTGTTTGGTTATCATTCAGATCTCAATGTTCAATAATTGTTGTTCAAAGACATTTTGATCAATTTGTTAACCTGAATAGACTTAAAAAGTTACATCCATTTTCAATAAAAGTAAGATAATTATTTAAAAAAAAATTTGTTCTTTTTTCTAGGGATGAGGAGTAAAATTGTTAGTGATCATTCGATTGTTAATAATTTGATTTTTAAGTAATCTGTACATAAAATAACAATAATTTTAGAATCTGATTTAATTATTTATTAGAAAATTTGTTGAACTAATAAATTCAAAATAATTTTTTGTTTTTATAAAGAATTCAATACAAAACTTGTATTAATGATACACATGTAATACATTCCTAGTTATAAAAAATATAAAAATTATAAAAAAATAAATCTAATAGGACAACTATTTATTGCTTAATGGTAGGGATGAGGTGTAAAACTGATATTGATAATTTGATTTTTAAACAATGCTATATTTAAGTAAAGTGTACATACACCATGAATGAATCTTGGACCAAATTTAGGTATATCTTAGAAATAATGTTCCATTAAATTCAAATAGTAAACTCATATTAATGATACTCATGTACTAGAGTTCTAATTATAAAAATTATAAAAATGGAAAAATAGCATAAGGAATCATGATCCTATAATCACAAAAAATAAAAAGATTGAACTATAAATATTAATAAAATTACGCTTGATTGCATATGCATGTCATTCTCATTTAGATTTGTTCTTGGATTTATGAGATGCCTTAAAGGAGTAACATGTCCATAAGTTGTTTTATGCTTTTGCAATGTGATGTAATTAGGATTTCGGACCCTTCAAAACCTATTTATCTTTAATATAAAATATATCCATGGGCTATATTTTTGTGTTGGATTTAGGTCATACCCCAATTTTCTATCAACCTTTAGTTACCACCATTCCCACTTAATTTGATACATCTTGCAATTTATTTATTGGTGCTACAGTCTCAATCACACTTCCATATGTTTTCCTTTGCCTCACAAGTATCATTTTATCTGAACATGCACTTTGAGTAGCTAAGGATTGACCAAGTTTAGCCTTGTGATGTGTGACAATGCAGATGAAGTTTAATTTTATAATATTTAAATTATTAGCATCTTACCCCTTTCTATTAGTTGTGATCCAACTCAATGCATTTTAGTGTTATATGTTGGCAGGCTATGGTGTTTAAAGACATTAAAAGGGAACTTAATTTAATCTAGGAAATTAAAAGGAATTTCATTAAAATGAATTTAATTTATAAATGGATAAATTTGCATCTCCATAAAATCTAGCTACATGTTGGTGAATATTGTCTTTAAATCTCCCCTTGCTATTGATCTCAACCACCAAAGGGGTTTGAATTAGGAGAATCGATACATAGATTGAGTTGAAAAACTCCCAAATATTGTCCTTGGAGACCATCTTTTTAGATTTAATCATGAAGATGATGAAGGTGAATAGGATATTATGTGAATGACTAATCTTGCACATATCATGTTTATATTAAGATTCACCCTTTCATGCATCCCTATACCAATATGGGAAATTTAATTAATTCAGGACTTGATTTACAAAATAATCTTAATTTATGAGTAGGTTCTTTATATGATTTTCAATAACTTTGATGTGATGGGATGAAAAGAAAAAAGGAAAAAACTGAAATTCTTATTTTAATTCAATCGAAACTAAAAGTAAGCTTAAATTTTACCAAATGAGCATAGAATTTATACTTCTTAAAATAATTATTCTTAGCAAAAGTGATGAAGGGCATAATTAGTATAATTATATTTTTACTTTAGCTTAAATGTTCACATGTATGAATTAAGACATAAAACAAAATTGAAAGAAAAGGAAATAATACAATAGAGAAGAATCATATATAGGAACAACATGGTAGATAGATTTGTAAATATCTAAATTTTTACAAATTTGAGAGGCAAATTGTAACACCTTGCCAAGGAAATTTAGCACATAGAATCAACATCATCAAAGTAATCATAATGAATCTACCAATGTCAAAGAGAATATCAAGATAAAGAATAAAACAAGATACAAGGATTATCAAAGCACAACAAAGTCATAAATATCTTACACATCTAGTGACAAAGGAGGGATCAGGGAGAGGCACTACATCCTCTCCCTTGGGACTTGACTTACTCCTAGAAGTTGCAAAGTTAGGATAAAACATGGAAACATTAGTCTTGAATCTTTATTTGAATATTACCAAATTACACCTTTCCTCTAAGTTAAATACAAACAACTGAATTAATGTCCTCGTAAAAGGATTCATTAACGAATAAAAATATCTTAGTGCAAAACATTTCCTAACTCAAAATAAGATAATAACAACAAAATTTTTCCTTTACTTCCTCTAATTATTCAAATTGGTACACTATTAAAAGTTTAAAACAAGATATTTTTCTTCTCACTAATTACAATAAGCACACTACTTCACTAAAATCTCTTCCAGAGACCATCACTAACAATATTCTTGTAGGGAATAATGTTTCAATCATAATCAATCACATCTCGCTATCTAAATAAATCCATTAAAGCATAGGTTAGTATCAATAAAATAATATGCATAACCTATTCATAGCTTATTCATAAAGGAACTTAATCAAAATCCATTGCAACATAAACATTAATATGACATATATCAACTTTAACATCATAGCAAAGTCTCATATGGATAAACCATTATCCATACCAAACAAGACTACTAGAATTAGGGTTAGCACCTAACATCACCTGACAAGTAATAAACATGTCCAAGATAAATATTTTTTTTTTTTGGTTGGAAAATTTTTGGGGAATATTGGTTGCTCATGAATGTAAGGAAGTTAAGTAGCGAAACAACTTTCTACACTAACCTTGAGAGGAGAATGCAATTTTTTTTATAGATCGTCACAACAGTTACAGAAAACAAAAATAGATATGATAACATTCAAACCATAACATAGTGATTTACATGGGGAAAACCCTTTCGGGAGAAAAACCCCACACTCCAAAAGTCGCCCAATATATTATTCAGCAATTAAAAAAAGAGTACAATATACTTTCAAAGCAATCTCTTCACAGAATTACTACTAATTAGAGATTCAGAGGTAACTCAATAGCCATAAGTCTCTTACACACAACCTCTTTCTCACGCACCTCATATATAGGAGATACAACACAAGAAACAATCAAACAATATTACAAAACCATGGGATAAAACCACCCAATAAGCTGTAGCCAACCTTGTCTCCCTTCTAGATTTCCTATGACATGTCCCTCCCTTTGTAAAACACATTTGTGTTAGATGTATTAAATTATATTTCCTATTTCAATAGTACAAAATTTCGTAGGCCATAACTTGAGAACCGTGTGTCCTATTGACAAACCGTTTGAAGCACCAAAAAGCTTGGGAAGTGCTCTATTTCTTCACAAATGGCTATATCATTTATGACCAATTTTTAGGGAATTTTGGGGCCTCTAAAGTCCTCAAAATAAAATGCAAACCTTTCTTTGGACCCCTCCAAAATGAAAAATTTAATATCTTCAAAACTAGTTGTGATCTTGTGATTTAACTTTATTAGAATGTTTATCTAGCCAACTAGAAGCTTTGGCGAGAATTTTGCACCATTTCATGCTCAAATGAAAAATTACTATAAATAGTAACCTCATGTAATGCAAGGTTGAGACACCATTTTCCCAATAAATCTCCCACTTGTCGAACACGTTGCAAGAGAAAAAGGAGTATTATCACAATGAATCAATTTTTAGGGGTCATGAGGCCCATAAACTCTGAGCACCATCTAAACTTATTTGTGCTCACAACCTTACTTAAAGAATGTGCAACATTCATCAAAGTTTTTGCCTTAACCAACTTTACCTTGCCATCTTCGACCATATCTTTGACAAAATGATACTGAACATTAATGTGCTTGGTCCGGGCATGAAATGTCAAGTTCTTAGCTTGGCAAATCACACTCTGACTGTCATGGTTTCTTGTTTTATTCCAATGTTTTAATACAATATCTTAAGCCAAGTGACCTATTTACAAGCATGAGTAGCTGCCATATACTCTTCTTTAGTAGTGGACAAATCAACCACAACCTATCGCTTAATCATCCAACTAATTGCACCACCAAATAAAGAAAACACATAAGCACTAGTGGATCTTCTTCTATCAATATCACTTGCCCAATCTGAATCCACATAACCATGAATATCAAGGAAAATCACGTCTCCAACTTAATTACCATGATAACACAAAGAATACTCTGAGGTACCCTTCAAATATCTGAAGACCCTTTTTGAGTGCATCCCAATGAACTCTACTAGAATTAGACATATATCTGTACATAACTCCCACTGCTTGGACAATGCATAGTATAGTATAGACCATGGCATACATTGAACTTCCAACTTCACTTTGGTAAGGCACTCCTCGCCCATGTCTTCCATCTTTGATGGGGATTTAGGATAATCTGTAGCAGATAATTTCATTCCAACTATAAAAGGAACACACAATGGTATACAATCCTGCATGTTGAACCTTTGTAACACTGAATTCACATACTTACTCTAGCCTAGCCATAGCTTTCTATTCACTCTATCTCTTTTAATTTTCATCCCAAGAATGTGTTTCGCTACACCAAGATTTTTCATTTCAAATTTAGCAACGATTTGAGACTTCAATTCTAAAATCATACCTTTCCCTTTAGCAATGAATAGCATATCATCAACATACAATGCAATATACATGAAATGATCATCATCAGATTTATAATAAATAGAGTGATCTGATTTAGAAAACTCAAATCCCAAAGTTAGCACATATGCATCGAGTTTTTGGTACCACATCCTAGGACTCTGTTTGAGGCCATACAGGGATTTCTTTAATTTTCAGACCAAATTACTTTAACCTTTCACCACATAGTGCTCCAGTTGTGTCATATAAATATCCTCCTCTGAATCACCATGAAGGAAAGTAGTTTTCACATCCTTTTTCTCAACCTCTAAATCATAAGCAGTAGCAATAGGAAGCAAAAATTTAATGGATGTCATTTTTGCAACAGGAGAAAATATCCCACCATAATGAACACCCTCAACCTGAGAGTAGCCTTTTCCAACCAACCTTTCTTTATACTTTTCAATGCTTCTATATGAACTAATATTTTTCTTGAACACCCATTTGCATTCAATAGGCTTCCGTCATTTAGGCAATGGTACAAGATCACAAGTATCATTCTTTTTCAAAGCTTCCATTTCTTCTTCCATAGCAAGCTTCCAGGATTCTGCATCATTCATACCTAATGCCTCTTCTACAAATTTTGGTTCATCCATATTAGTATTCAAAGCAAAAATACATCTCCAATCATCAGGTGAATACTTTTCAGGTGGGTTTTTTATGTCTTGTAGACCTTCGAACAAGCTGAGTTGGAGATTCTTCGTCTTCTAAAGATTCAGAGCTAGACAAGCTCTCCTCAATTTCTTTCCTATGTAAGGGTCTCGATTAAACTCTTTCAAGTTTACAAGGAAATTGAATCATATCTTCCTTTTTAGTCTATTTTGGCTGCAATGTAACAAAAGGAGACTTAATTTCTCTAAAAATAACACTTCTTCTATTAATTACCTTTTGTGCAATAGGGTCCAAAATCCTGTATCCTTTCACACCATAACTATACCCGATGAAGATACATTTCACAGCCTTGTTCTCCAACTTTTTCTGCTTCTCCTTTGGCATATGTGCATATGCCTCACAAACAAAAACTCTAAGATGTCTCAATGAAGGCTCATGACCCGATCATGCTTCCATAGGTGTTTTATCAACATTGATTGATGTAGTCCAGACCTGTTAATTAGATAGCAAGCAGTGGCAACAACTTCAGCCCAAAATTTTCATTCTAGACCAGCACCACTTAGCATACTCCTAGCCTTCTCCATCAGTGTCCTATTCATTCTTTCTATAACTCCATTCTACTGTGGAGAATAAAGAGTTGTCTTATGTTTGTTAATGCCACAGTCTTTACAAAATCTAGCAAAGTCATTAGAGAAAAATTCACCCCCATTATCAGTCCTCAAACATTTAATTTTCTTTCCAATCTACAACTCAACCATTTCTTTCAATTCTTTAAATCAATTGAAAACTTTAGCTTTACTCTTTAGAAAATATACCCATGTCCTTCTACTAAAATTATCAATAAATGAAACATAATATGTGGACTTTCCAATTGAAGAAACATCTACAGGACCAAACACATCAAAATGAATAAGATCCAAAATACCACAAATTTTATGAGAACTCGAGTAAAACTGAATGAAGTTTTGTTTTCTATAAATGCAATGCTCACAAATTTCAAAGTCAAGATTACAATCATTCAAACCTTCAACAAGATTTTTATTTTTCAAGGTCCTTAGACCCTTTTCTCCAATGTGGCTAAGCCTATGGTGCCATAACATAGTCTTCTTTGCAAGTAACTTTGCTTCAAAAGAAAGAGCACCCTTAGGTACCCAAAATCCATTTCCATCTGTTGAAGGTGAAACCCTCATATCTTCCACAGATTTACTGTTTACAAAAGTGCTATTACACTCAACAGTGTTTGTGTCTAGCTTATATAAAGTGTTGAACCTGAGACCTCTAGCAATTAGCATAGCACCCTTAATCATTTTACATCATGCTTCAAAAAAGACTACCTGATTTCATTTGCATCTATCAGTTCGCTCACATATAACAAATTTTATTTTAAACCATGGATATGCAATACACCATTAATCCTTTTTATTCTACCATCAGAAAACCTAATTCTAACTTTACCGCGACCAACAATGTCTAAATGTGAATCATCACCTAGGTACACTTTACCTCCATTAAATTTTTCACATACAGAAAAACATTCTCTATTTGCAGTCATATGAAAAGATGCACATGAGTCAATTAACTAAGCATCATTACCTGCATGAGTCTCCAAAGCTGCAATAAATGCATCATTATCTTCCTTCTTAGATTTAGAATCAGAATCAATCTTCTTCTTTTTCTTCTTCTTTTATTATTTGCAATCCTTACAGATGTGACTTGGTTTATCACAATTCCAACAAATGACTTTGGACTTTCCAAGAGATTTCGATCTCCCTCTCAATTTGGACTTATCACGCTTCTCATTCTTCTTGCCTTTCTCCTTAGGTCTTCCACGAATAGTTAGGGCTTCCCTTGAACTGAGGGATACCTTCCTCCACATCTCTTCACCAAGTAGTGCACCCACCACATCTTTAGACTTCAAGACAATAGAAGTACTACTGATAGCCATAGCAAGAGAATCCCACGAATCAGGCAAAGAACAAAGCAAGATCTGGCATTTCTCCTCTTCATTCATCTTAACATCGATAGATATTAATTGAACCACCAACATATTGAATCCTTCTAGGTCATCTACAATTCATCCGCCCTCTTCCATCTCCAAGGAATACAATTTCTTCCTCAAGAAAATCTGATTTAATAAAGATTTTGCTTGATACATTTCACCAAGCTTAGTCCATAGCTTCTTTGTAGTGTTTTTTTCATGGACATTGATCACAATAGACTCTGCGATGCACAATCTGATTAGACCCTTGGCTTTTTTATCCATAACATCATACTGAGTCCCTATCGTAGGATCCGAGGCCCTTTAGACATTCACATCAATAGCATCCCATAGATCTAAGGCCCTTTTGAAATTTACATCAATAGAATCCCATAGACCTCGATCTATTATCAGATCTTCCATCTTTAGCTTCCACATCTGAAAATTCATTCCATTAAATTTATCCACCTCTATTTTCCCTAATGAACTTGCCATCTAAAAATTACTGCAACAAGATAAAAAATTGTCTTTTGCACAAGCTCCCACTCAAATCTGGATTAGTTCAGAAAATCCCAACAACCCACAACTAAAACCAAAGGTGATCAAGCTCTGATACCACTTGTAAGGAATTTAAGTAGCAGAACAACTTCCTACACTAACCTTGAGAGGAGGGTAATGAATTTTTTTTTAAAGATCGTCACAACAGTTACAAAAGAATAAATAGATATAATAACATTAAAGGATAACACAATGATTTACATGGGGAAAACCATTTTGTGAGAAAAACCCTACACTCTAAAAGTTGTCCAATATATTATTCAACAATCAAAAAAATATTACAATATACTTGTAGAGAAAGCTCTTCGTAGGAGTGCTACTAATTGAAGATTCAAAGGTAACTCAATATCCATAAGAATCTTACACATAACCTCTATCTCACACACCTCATATATAAGAGATACAATACAAGAAACTATCAAATGATATTACAAAACAATGGGCTAAAACCACCCAATAAGGTGTAGTTGACCTTATCTCCCTTCTAGATGTCCTATGATGTGTCCCTCCTTTTTTACAACTCACTTGTGTGTCTGATATATTTTATATTTCTTATTTTAGGAATACAAACTTCCAGAGGACATAACTTGAGAACCGTGTGTCCTATTGACAAATAGTTTGAAGTGCTAGAAAGATCACGAAGTGCTATATTACCTCAAAAATGTCTATTCTATTTATTCCCACTTTTGAGGGCATTTAAAGGCCTCTAATGTCCTCAAAATCAAATTTAAATTTTTCATTAGACCCCTCCAAAATAGAAAATTAAATGTCTTCAAAACTAGTTGTGATCTTGTGATGTAACTTTACTGGAAGGCTTATCTAGTCAACCAAAAGTTTTGGGGAGAATTTCACACCATTTTGTGCTCAAATTAAAACTTACTATAAATAGTAACCTCATGAAAAATGTAAGGTTGAGACACCATTTTCCCAACAATGAATGGTGGTTTTGCTAGAAATTGAGAGGCTTGGATTGTGGTGTGAAAAGAGAGATTTGTTGGATTTTTTTTTCCTTTATTCTTATGCAATTGAAAGGGGTTTTTGTGGGAGATTACTTAAGATTGTTGAAGGAGGTATTTCTGCTTCTTAGATGTTGATTATTATATTAATGAGAAAGTTAATAAATCCTAAAAGATTGATTCTCATTCATTTATAATAATGATAAGAGACTAAATCCATTCACTTAACCTTAAGTCTAGGTTCATTTTAGGACCCAAATCTAAATGTTCCCATAATGGCTTGAATAATAAATAAATAACACATAATCTATCCATACATGTATAGTAATATCATTGCAACTAACCATCATGAATCCTATCATCACTTTACTTAAATAACATCAAAATTACATCAATATTACAACATTATTTACATCATCCGCCTTGTAGGTGTGTCCCAATTATAGTTGTAATTGCATTTGATATATAACAAAACAATAATATAAGGATGAATGAAACATGGCTTCACACAATAGAGAATGATATATGTTTTATTTCCAAAATCTCTACCAAACCCACAATACCGTGATAAAATTTTTACACTACCTGATTCACCCAAATCATCACAAAATGATTTTGTTTGAATAAAAAATGGGAATAACGACATATAAATAAGAGTATAACCATAATAAGAGTAGTATAATTCTTAAACATATCAATAAAATTATACTCAGCAAGAAATGAAAACAATTATATACTTGAAGACACTGAAAACAATATAAAGAGTTCTTAAAAGACTGCCTCTAGATCTCAAGGAATGGGAATGCATTCAAAGCCCTCTTACCCAATACTAGCCTAGAAATTAAAATAAATTAAAAAAATAGAAAATGCATTGAAAACAACATTTTGTTTTTCAAAAAAAGAACATTAATATTCTCCTACATTTGGGTCTCAAAACCCTACCTCGTATCAAGTGTCAATAATCTCTTTTTGCACCTAAGTGTCATCATGGGTAGGAGGATCCCTATGAGAGAGATAGAATGACACAAGGGAGGCTAGGATGTTATTATATATATGAAATATATGCATAATGAAGCTAACTAAATTAAAACAATCTTCTTTTTCAAATGACAACATATGGAAACTGTACGATAAGAGAGATAATAATGCATAATTTTTTATGATTTTTAACTAATGCAAGTACATAAACAATGAATGAATGCATCTAAATGTCAAATTGCAAATATAAGAAGAGTTAGGTTCACCAAAATGTAATGTGTGGAAATAGGGTTCATAAGTTTATGCATGCGAACTAGACCTATTTCAGAAATTACATTAAAAAAAGAGAATGGACTCAATAGATTCAACCTCAATTATTTTAGGAAGAGCATTGAATGCTAATTGGATTCCACTCATTTTTGTTGAATTTAAAATAATCTATAGAAAATATTTGAATTAAATACAATATCTAGGCTTTTTGATGTGAGATTGACAAAAATTAACATGTACAAGTAGTTTTAGATAAGATATGCAGATAAAAAGTACATATTAGAAAGGGGATGCAAAGAGGGACCTATGCATAAAGCCTACACACTGGTACTTGAGACAATGGTGATCCATGTGATCTCATCCTAGAAAATAACCATTGTCCTAAAGTATCAGATGTAAACAAAAATATGTTTTCTAGATTAGGACTATTCTAAGTGATTCCTTGAAGTTTCATCAAAAAAGTGTTAGACATAAGTGTATGGGCTAATCTTGTCCTCCACTTTTTTCCTCTACCAAAGATAGTGTAATGGTGAAAAAGGGGTGAAGAGGAGATCAAGTGGAAAGCTTTACCCTCCTCAAGAAAGGAGTGAAAGTTTCACAAAGGATCCTCTTCAACCTCTCACACACATTACAATAAAAGAGGGGGTTGAATTGACTAGATCCAATATCAATGGAGAGAGATTGAATGCTAAGTAAATTCAGAATGAATTTGAAAAGTAAAGTAACCCCTCTTTTATAGAATGGACAAGTTTAATTAAGCAATTTGAGACTAAGTGTAAAGACAATAAAGAAATGATTATAACATGAGATAGAAATGCAGGATGAAGCTGTGCACCTAGAATTAGTAGTAAAATACCGAGATGAAGCTCCCTTGTAAATTTGAGTGAAAGTTGTTGGGACCGGGTTGAAAGTGTTCTTGGTCCTCCAAAAAATCTGCACTTCAAAAAGGGCTTTTTTATCTCTGAAAATGAAGCCTAAACCTGCAAATATAACTGCACACCTACAACCTATACACATAAAAGAGAGGAAATGTTTTTGGGATTGGGGTTTTGCCTTTAGGTAAAACCCCATTTTGGAATTAACCAAATGATGAAAAATATTTTCAAGTAAATGAAAGTAAATGATTGAAGTAGAATTCACCTCAAGAGAGGATGCAATTGAAATGTTGACATAGTTGTTTGAAAGGATATGTGAAGTTGAATGCTTTGAATGTTGATAGGGATCTCCTCTTCAATGGTTGAATCCTTGACTTGAATGCAACACCTAGCCTTGAAAGGAGATTTGAGATGTCCAATACTTGAAAGGATGCTTGAAAGCTTGAATGCTTGAATGCAATTTCTCTTAGGATCGCAATTTCCACTTGTTGAAATTATGCATGCCTTATTGACTTGATTGAACCTATGCAAATAGGAGGGGAAAAATGTCCAATAGACTCCTTAATTAGGGTTATTTGATTGATTTTTTGTCTTAGGTTGACATATAAAACCTTTTCCCACTTCTCATTTGACAAGCCCAATGCAGGATTAATGCAAAGGGGGCTAAAAATAGAGCAAGGACAAGGACGCCACACCCCTGTCCTACCCTAATTCAGGACAAGAAGTGGGAATAAGCAGTGTAGGATGCAAGGAAATGCATGTTTTGGGAGGTTTGAGCATGTCTCAGGTCTCCATTAAGGCTTAGCCATTCATTTGGCTAATGTGAAGACCCAAATACTGTCAAAAATTATAGGGTCACAATTTTATGATGCTACATTTAGCCCCCACTTTAGCGGGAGTATAACCGTACACCAATATTACCTTTAAAGTACAAGGAAACAAGATTGAAAGACTCTCACCATTGCAAGGAGGAAAGCTACACCAATCCCTTAGTAGACTGAGGATCTTACAACTTCGATTGACAAAGTTAAAGGGAAGATCAAAAGGGAGGTATCATGACTACAAGTAGTAAGGTTGCCCTCACTATGAGTCATGAAAAAGAAAAGATAATCAAGAAGGAAAATATGAGTGGAGTGTATGCCCCCACATTAAACTGATCACACACGCCTTATCAGGAGTGATTTCTTTAAGGTAGGATATAGTCGAGAGAGAGAGAGAGAGAGAGAGAGAGAGAGAGAGACAGAGAGAGAGAGAGAGAGAGAGAGAGAGAGAGAGAGAGAGAGAGAGAGAGAGAGATCATGTTATCACAAGGATTTAGCCCCCAATCAAGGAATAAACCCAAGGATAATGAACACAAAACACAAAGAATGAGGTAGTTTCATTTTCCTCGGGGTCAGTATGATGTATGATAACTCATGTATGTCATGTATATCATGTATATATATACATAGAATAGTCGTCATTCCCCAAACAAAGGAAACTACCTTGGAAGAAAGGGAACATGAGTGTCTTTTGAGTCAACATGAAAGAGACAAAAAGAGATCTCAATCCTTTGCATCATCCTGAAGTAGACATTATTAGGAAAAATAGAAGAAAAGAGATACACTTTGAAGAATGGTCACAAAAGAGCAAGAAATGAGACAGAGGTAGAGGATCTACGGTGCTAATGTAGCTAGTCTAGCATGACATCCACCTCTCGATCTTGTTAATCACTATTTTGTGAAGGCAAGACACATGCTAGAGGAGACACATTGAGCACAATAGATGGAGCTATCACAAGATCCAAACAAGGACTATTCTCATGTGCTAAGCCACTTTGTTCGATTAGAGGAGCTAGGATCAAGGCTTTTGAAAATTCTACAGATAAATGTTTGTCAACATCAACATTTTCATATTCACTATAAGAAGCATTAGGAATTGTATTGCCACCATGAATAACATTTTCACATATTTCTTCATCAAGATTTATAGAAAGAGGAGCCCTAACATGAATAGAAGTAAAATCATCACATGTTTTCTGCAACTTATGACTTGGAGATTTAGGTTCAACATATTGTTTAGAAGAAAATGGAATCATGTCAACTATTGGTGTTTTGGGAGATTGAATAGTTTGAGAAACAGCTTCATGAGCTCTAGCACGATGTTTTCATTGGCGATCTCTTGCACAACCATTTCTATGAGTCTTAGCGGAAGGCTGAGAAGAAGGAGGAATATTTATTAAAGGAGGAATATTTGTTGAAGGAAAAATATTCTCATCTTTGGTAGTTGGAGGTTTTGGTTGAGGTCTCTTAGGTTGAAAAAGAGGAGAGGTAGGTCTCTTCTCTCTATAAGGGAAAGGAGGTGGAACTACACCATATAAAGGGGGAATTTTTTGGTTTAGGAAGGAGACCAAGTCCATCATGAGGAGGAGATATAGGTCTAACCTTAGGAGGGATATTATTGTTCTTCTTAGGAGAAGGCATAGTTTCATGCATAGGAATAGGTTGAGAATCTTCCTTAGGAGGAAGAATAGTTCTATGCATTAGAGGAAGAACTTCATATTCAAGAATGATGGGACTATCAAGTGTTGAAGTTATAGGTTGGCTTAAGGATACAATCATATATTTCTTCTATTTTTGATAAGATTAAAAGATAGCATCGCTTCTTGGTGGAAGAGATTGAAATTGTTGAGGCCAAAAGTAATCAATAGGAACACTTGGGCTTCTTTCGGTTGGTCAAAATAAGCTATGGCTAACAGTTATGATTCCTCCATTGTGGGTAAATTTCAAACATTTATGGATTGGAGAGGAAATAGCCTTCATGGAAGATAGCCAAGGGTAACCTAACTTTATACATAATTGTTCAGATGAAGGAATGATAACAAAGTTGACATCCATAGATTTAGTGTGAACCTCAATAGGGAGTGTGATAGAACCAATAGTAGGACAAGAAAATCCATCAAATAACTTAACGACCACATTGGTATCCTCATAGATTGGTTTATGCAAACATAAAGTGAAAAGATACTCCTCAGTAATGACATTAACCATGCAAGAGGGATCAATAAACACACCACGACAAGGTTTATCATGAATCTTCGCAAATATGTATAAAGGGCCATTGGGTGCTCTAATGGTCTCACTCGGGTTAAATGTGATACATTGATCCTGAGGTGTTTCTTGTTTCTCTACCATATTCACCAAATTTGGAGTTGTGGTAGTGAGATCAGAAGGAGAGAAAGAGGTATGTTCAGTTTCAATCATGTTAGAGGTATGAGAGGATAAAGGATCAGTTAAAATCTTAAGATTTTGATTACGAGGAGATACTTATTTGTTTCCTTTATCATTCACACCTGCCATAGATATAGTATTGTTATCAATAAAGTCTTGAATCTTACTTTTTAATGCAAAATATTTCTTAGTATCATGACCAGGTTGACGATGAAACTGACAAAAAGAATTATTATCAAAGTAAGGTGAGGCTACCTTAGAAGGGTCAATTGGTTTTATTAGAGGAAGGTTGATAACATTTATTTGTAACAATTGATACATGATGCTATGCAAAGATTCATTCAAAGGAAAAAATTGCCTTTCTCTTCTAAAAAATTTAGAAATAGGAGGCACACTTGTTGTAGCATTCTCATTGTTGTTGTTGATGGTGTCATTGAATTTGATGAATCCTTTATTTGGTTTGAACTTCACAAATGGTTGTTGAGCATTGTCACCCTTATCACTCAGAGCCATAGGAGTGGATTGCTCCAGTTGACTCAGAGTTGGTTGATAATTGTGAAGTGTTGCGCACAACTGCAGAAATGAAGTAAACTCAGAAAGGAGAAGTTTTTCCCTAATGTCTTTTTTCAAATTAGAAATGAAAATTCTTTGAATATCATTATCAGGCACTAGAAAAGAAATTTGAGAATACAAATGCTTATATCTACCAATGAAATCAGTCAATTTTTCCTTAAAACCTTGTTTACAATGCATTAAATCAGTCAAAGTGATTTTAAGACCTATGTTTTTTTGAAATTGTTGAAAAAAATAATTTGCTAATTGTTGAAAGGAAGTAACAAAATAGGAAGGCAAAGAGAAATACCATTGCAAAGCCTTGTCTCTTAATGTTCTAGTAAATAATTTGGCAAGTAATCTTTGATCATAAGAAAAGTAGTACACAAAGTTTGGAATATTTTGACATGTGTTATAGGATCAACTCTTCCATTTTAAAGTAATAATTGAGGGACTTCCACATGTTAAGGAGCGACAACTATAACAATATCAAGAGAAAGTGGGCTCACAAAATCAAATGTGGGCACACTAAACTTGGATTGACTCATAGAAGCAATTTGTTGTTGCAATGATGACACAATTTAGGCAAGGCTATTAATGGTTGCTTCAGTAGAAGAAATTTATGTTAGACATGTTTGATTGAGAAGGTGGTGTGATGTTGTTGAAAGAAGGCATTGATTGAGAATAATGTGGTTGAAAAACTATGGTAAGTAGGTATAGGTGATGATTAAGTAGGAAATGAGACACTAAAAGGAGGGATGGAATGATTGGATGAATTGCCCCCTTCACATTAAGTGGTTGAGAGAAAAGAGGAATACTTATTGAGGACATAGGTAAAGATGGAGGACTGAATGAAGAAGAGGGATTTCCCCCATGACTAATATTTTTAGGAATAACATTTTGAGTTGATGTAGTCATGATGTTTGAAGTGAAATTAGGAATGCTAGTTATTGAAGTGGTCAAAGGAATATAATGATTGATTTGTGTAGGAGGTTGTGAATAGCCTAAGTTCTCAGCACAACTCTTTGTATGCATGACATTAGAATCAACAATATGGGCATTGCCATGCAATATATCAATTCCATTCTTATCACTTTGAATCATGTGTTTTAGACCTTCAATTAATGGAAGAGATTCACTATTAGGATATTCTTAGGACATCCATTGTTGAAAGTTGTAAAATTGATTATCTAATTTTGAAAGTTTATCTATGGAAACTCTAGTCAAAGCTTCTTCTTCATCATTAGAAGCATCAATTGGGTAGATAGGGATGTTATTAGGATGAGAAGAATTAGCATTATCCTTATTGAAGAAGTCACCCAAATTAGGCTCCATCTCTTCAGGAATTAAACCTTGGGAAGCCTTAATTCTAATGCTTCGTCTAATGGGGATAGTAGAGGTAGGACTAATAGTGGTAAAACTCATGCACTAGAGGGAAAATTTAAAATTTGAATTTTGAATTTGGGGAACAAAGTTTGCAAAATTGAATAATGCACAAATGATGATTATACAATTTGAACTTTGTTGAAAGAAGAAATAATTACAATTTCCAAAATATTTTTTTATGGTGAATGAAAAGAAATTGAAATGATAAAATTAGGGCCAATGGGATACCTTAACTTTAAAATTAAATTTGACAAAAATTTTAAAATCAGGGCAGATTACAATTAACCACTTAATTTTAAATTTTTTCTTGAATGTTGTGATGTCAAATTTGTGAAGTATTATTTATTTTAGAGGGATAAAAATTTGACAAAATAAGCCAATTTTTTGGATTCAAGCAATCAAATATAGTCTCCCAAAATTTCGGAAAAAAAATCGAGGACTAGGTTGAAAGTGCACCCAGTTTGCCCAAAAATTTCAGAAATTTCAAGGGATGAAATCTATGATGATTTTAGAGATAACCCCAATAAATTGGTTGATTTTATGAAGTTTAGATGGGAAAAATTAAGGTTTGAATGTGAAAATAGGACCCTATTAGGGTTTTGGAAAAGACAAGAAATTGAATTGCAAATTTGAAAAAGGTCAAACCTAATGGATAAGGCCACCTTGAATAATGTTTTGAAAAATGAAATTGGTTGAAATTGATTGAAATTTACACAAAATCCAATTGAATTTGAAAATTAGGGTTTTAGGATCTAACCACTGAATTTCTAAATTTTGAATTTTGGAAAAAGGGAGGGAAATTAAAATTTGATTTTTTAGGCAAGAAGACAAAGCTGAAAATACTTCTAAATCTGAAAATTAAATGTGAATCCAATGTTTTCACAAATTCAAGTTGATGTTTGAAAATTAGGGTTTTGATAATTAACCACTTAATTTTGTAAAATTAATTTGCAAATTGAACAAGACAATGAAACAATTGAATTTGATAAGAAATTTAATTTTTAGATCTAAAACAATAGATATCAATTTATACAAAACACAAGTTCAATTCCAATTTTAACAACTAGGGGTTTGATTGAATTCACCAATAAGTTTTGCAAGAAAATTAAACATGTAAATGAAAAATATGCAATAATGTCAAGCATGTAAGATGTCAGGTTCACCAAAATGTAATGGTGAAAAAGGGGTGATGAGGAAATCAAGTGGAATGTTTTACCTCATAAAGAAATGAGTGTAAGTTTCACAAAGGATCCTCTTTAACCTCTCACACACATTACATTAAAAGGGGGTTGAATTCAATAAATCCGATATCAATGGAGAGAGATTGAATGCTAAGTAAATTGACAATGACTTTGAAAAGTAAAGAAACCTCTCTTTTAGAATGGATAAGTTGAATTAAGCAATTTGAGAATAAGTGTAAGGATGGTAAAGAAATGATTATAACCTAAGATAGAAATGCGAGATGAAGTTGTGCACCTTGAATTAGTAGTAAAATGCCGAGATAAAGCTCCCCTGTAAATTTGAGCAAAATTTATTAGGACCGGGTTGAAAGTGTACTTGGTCCTCTAAAAAATCCACGCGCTGAAAAGGGTTTTTCCGTCTCTAAAAATGAAGCCTAAATCTGCAAATATAGCTACACACCGGCAACCTAGATACAAAAAAGAGAGGAAAAGTTGTTTGGATTGGGGGTTTGCCTTTAGGTTAAACCCTATTTTGGAATTAACCAAATGATGAAAAATACATGTAAATAAATGAAAGGTAAATGATTGAAGTAGAATTCTCCTCAAGAGAGGATGCAATTGAAATGTTGATAGAGTTGTTTGAAAGGATATGTGAAGTTGAATGCTTTGAATGTTGATATGGATCTCCTCTTTAGTGGTTGAATCCTTGACTTGAATGCAACACCTAGCCTTGAAAGAAGACTTGAGATGCTCAATACGTGAAAGGATCTACTTGAATGCTTGAATGCTTGAATGTAATTTCGCTTAGGATTGTAATTTCTAGTTGATTTAGTTTGCTACTCCTTAGACTCGAATCCTCTCTTGAATTGGAATGATAGTAATTATATGATAATAGAAGATGATGAAATAAATTAGGAGGGATGGTGTATACAGGGATCTCAAAGTAAAATCACCTTTTAGTCAACTCAAAATTATCATATTATTGAATCAAGGATAGTTTTTTATAGGACAAGACTGATTCTTTCACCTCCTAAACTTTTAGCCAATTAGTGTCATAGAATGGTACCCCAAGTACCATCATTGAGGACAATAGTGATTTGACCACCATTGTTTCAACAAATTAGGCCTTTTAGGGTCACAAGATTATAGGATCTTGGCTAAAAAACTATAAGTTACATAAAAAATGAAGATATTTAAGTAGAAGAAATATTAATTTTAAATTTGAAATAGGGTACGACTTTAAATTAATTTTAAAAATGAGGGATAAAGGGCACACCAAAAAATAAGGGCCCAATTCATAAAGTGTTGATGTTTAAGAGTGGAATATGACTCATAATATTAAATTAAGTACTAATATATATCAATAAAGGTCCCATTATGCATAGAGGTATGGGACATGTACTAAAATGAGTGGTAGGAGAGTGTGAAATTGGGCACCCTATTTGAAGGTGTACAATTTATGATGCTACATTTTGGAAATAAACATTTAGTTGAAGATTATCAATCTCTTAGAGCGAGTGGTGATATTAGAGAGAGTTTTTGATTTTGTTGACATACATGTCACTAAAACATCCCCTATGGATGAAGAAGCCTAGAGGAATTCAACCTTAGTAGATCTGCATCATTGAAGGAAGTGTTAATTGGTGAGAAACTAAATCCTCAAATAAGGTCCATGCTTATCACTCTTTTGAGGAAATACAATATTGTATTGAATTGATCATATGATGTTTTGAAATCTTACTTAGAAGGCCTATTTCAGCATGAGATTCCTTCGAATCTTGAATCCAAAGCCTCAAAATAAAATCAAAGGCCTATAAAGCCAACCTTGAAACAAAAAATAAAGAAATAACTAGGAAAGATTAGGGATGGTGGAATTATCAAGCTAATCAATAATTCCACCCAGTTTGTCTGTGGAATTTAGAAACCTTAACATATCCTCCTTGAAGGATAATTTATCCCTTTCCAAACAAGAAAGATATGTTGTAGAAGGTTACTCATAGTTGTTTTTTGTCCATGATAAATGGGTTTTTAGTATACAATTAGGTGAAGGTTAGGGAGTTAGAAAAATACAAGATAACCTTCTCTATACATGGGGCACCTATTATTACATCAAGATGCCTTTTAGTTTGACTAATGATGGTGCTATTTTTTTATAATCATGGATTTTACACTTTGTGATCTAATTGGTGTTATCATTGTCATTTGTCATGATGACGTATATACCATTTAAAAAAGGGAGGAAGACCATTTTTGACACTTGAAGAAGATATTTATCAAGGCCTTATAATTTTAAATTTCATTCAACCCAAAGAAATGAATGTTTAGGGTAACAAAATGGAAATTGTTGGGCCATGTGGTCTAAAATAAAGGTTTAAGGATTGATCTGAAAACAGTAGCTACAATTAAGAGAATCCTACAAACAAAGAAAATCAAAGGTATATAATCATTTTGTACTAAAATTGATTTTTATAGAAGATCATTGTTAGCTTTGTAGAGAAACAAAAAGTTATTTCAAAAATGTTGAAAAAGGGTGAAACTATAAATTGTATTAGGGATCCTATGGAATATTTTAAATTATCAGAGAATCCATTAAGTAGTCTCAAGTTTTAATTTCACCTATATTTTTGAATCCATTTCAATTGTTTTTATTTGTATTTTTTCATACAATTCTTTTTGTTTTGATACAAACAAATGATGAGGGATATGAGAAAACTATTTAGAAAGTCTCTTCAATAAATAAAAATAAAGTATGTTGCAATGAAGAAGAAGACACATATGATATTAAACAAAAAAAATAAAATTAGGCCTTACTTGGAAGGGACGACAATCATTTCATATGTGCAAAGTGTAGTTATGAAAGATATCTTCACATGGTAGGATGTTGTAGAAAGAATATGTAGATGGATAAATATGATCCAATAATTGAACATTATATTCAAATCAATAAATTGGTTAAATGAAAATAATTAACTAAAGTTAGGGATGAGTCAAATCTAGAGGTTACTAATGTAAATTTCATAAAAGAGAACACCATTTAAAAGAGTGTGATATGAATACTTCCCCATGGTACATTGATGTATTATAACACTTGCAATATATGTCATATCCTAAAAGCTTAACTAAATTTTTTAAAAGAAAGCTAAAAAAATTAAGAAATCAACTATTTTATCATTAATGGTGATTTGTACTAGAATAATAATAATGGTATCCTCTTAACATGCTTGGATGAAGAAAAATATTATAAGGTTTTAAAGGTTTCATTTGATATGCAAACTATGAATTATAGTAGGTAATTTACATGAAAGATAACAATTCACAAAATACTTTGAGAAAGTTATCAATTACCAACACCATTTTTTTAAATATAAATTTCTAATAAAGTATGAGGCATGTCAGAGGTTCGTTGACCTAAATTTTAGAATTATGGAGCCTTATCTAAAAGGCCTATATTTATCGAAGACCAATTTTAGTTGTGGGAAATTAATTTCACTGGTGAGATAATAGAAAATTCTAATGGTATATTGAAGTGGATCTTTATAGCTATTTACTATTTTACCAAGTGGAATGAATCTATCCAAACAAGAAGACATACCAGTAAGGTGGTTATGGATTTTATACTAGAGCATATTTTTAATGTTTGGAGTCCCAAGTAAGTTAATCATAGACAATGAAATGTGTCTTAGGTTTGAAGAGTGTTGATTTCTACTCTACTTATGACACTAACTTATCAAACTCATCACCTTATCATATACAAGGAAACAAATAGGCTTAATCTATCAATAAAATAACAATAAAGATCATAAAGTGAATGAGAGAAAATAATAAACTATGAGATTAAAAAATGGAGTTAGTCTTACTACATGTACTAAGGTTATATTGAAAAAATCCACTAGAAAGTCTTTATGAGGTGGATTATGGTATGAATGTAATGATTCCAATGAGCAACATACATCTAGTTTACAAATTTATTCAAGAAAATGATGAATATGTTGAGAATGCAATGTTTTATAGGATAAACCAATTGATAGAAATAGATGGGTTAAGGAGACAATCTTAAGCAATCAATTTGAAGAAACAAGAAGTCAAATGCCTTTTTGGTAGGACAGTCTTCATAATTTTTTAGGGTTCATGATATTGTAGTGACATGGAATTTTAGGGCTCAAGACAAAGTAAGGAAGAAAAAAATTGAAGAAATAGCAAGTCAAATTTTTTTTTAGACAAGGAGGGCTTTGCTAATAAATTTTGGGATGGTGATCTCGTATTGATGTAGAATGTCCATTTTAAGAAACAATCGTACATCAAATAATTTTTTTGACAAGAATGCCTCTACCAATAAATTTTAGCTTGGTGATGTAGCATTTATGTGGAGTATTAGGGCTCAAACAAAGGTAAACATGGAAAATTGGAAGAAACAAAAACAATTAAAATGTGTCTTTGACAAAAAGGTCTCTTCAATGAAATTTTAGGTTGGTGATATGGTACTAATAAGGAATGTGAATTTGGTAAGATATAATTGGATGAGTTAACAAGACAATATTAGGTAGTGAATTTGAAGAAACAATAAGTCAAATATCTTTTTGGCAAGGAGGCCTCTACAATTTTTTTTTAGGTTGGTGATATAGTACTATTGTGGAATGTTAGGGCTTGGGATAAAGTCAAGCATGGTAAATTTGATCCTTTATGATTGGGGCCATATGTTATAACCACTAATGGGAAGGATTATTACATTTTTGGAGAGTATAAATGAATGATTTTAAGAACTTCTAATGCATGTGAAATTTATGAACCATTATTTCTCTTGATCTTTTCTCTTTCTTTTCCATGCACATTTGTAGTGTCTTTTCTTTTACATTGTCTTGTGAATATTTTTTCCTTGTAGTTTATAAAGAAGATTTTTTCCTTTCCAATTCAATGTGTCTATGTTTGTGTGGTCTACAATCTAAATATTTGTTGAATCCTTACCATTCTTCACTAAAGCATGCATTCCCAAAAAAGAGGCACTATTATGCCTTACATATTTTCATGCTTAGGAAATGTTCAAGGCCTAATAAAAAATTAAATTTGAATATGAAAAATCTAAATATGTGATTTTATTCTTTGGGGATTGTATGTGCTTCCATGCTTTATGTGTCATTCCCGATCCTTGCCTTAGATCTTTGGAGGCTAGATTAAGCATTGTTTTAGTGGGATTCAACCTTTTTATATGCCATATGCCCTCATGTAATTTCAACCTGTGTTGCTTTGAAGGATAAACTATTAAACCCTTCTTTATGTCTATGAAAATTGTTCTAAAAATCACTTTAATATGCCTTGGCTGTTTGCTATAGTTTTGTGTCCTTTCTGAATGCTTCCCATCGATGGATCAATCCTGAATCCCTACTTGCAAGCATTTGAAAATTACCAAGTCTTGGTTGATCAGGCATCAAACCATAACTATGTCATCAACGTTGATGGCCATTTTGATATAATTCAAGCTAGGACATCTTGAGTATCAAAACAAGCTAAAATTACAAACTTTTGTCACACTTTTGAAAAAGGAAATGAACAACAGTAATCCAACTTTTTAACTTGAATCACTAAAATATGACATATATGTTTTCAATTAAGAAATGACGCAAGCTAATAAAATGTACATTTTATTGTATTTAATATTATTATTTCTTAAAAAAAAATAAAAAAAATAATTTGAATATAGTTTATTTCTAAAATGGATGCTATAATTTAGTTGCTAAAAAATATTGAAAAATGATGTTTAAAGAGGCATCACTTTTCATATAGTAATTTTCTTCTTCAATTTATTTATGTATTTTTACCTTCTAGCTTTAGTACATTGATTCATTTTTTATCTATTTTTATTAAAACATATAATTTTTAAAATAAATATGAAAATGTGTGTATTGAAAAGACAACTATTCCTATGGGACATCAATTTTGTCTTAATTATTTATGCAAAATAGGGAAGAAAGTATACCATCTTCAAATTGAATCTTTTATCTAGTGTATCTATTTTTTCATTTCTCAAAATCAATATTCATAATTTATTCACAAGATAAACAACCTTATATATAAAATAGACTTGTAGATATATAAATAGGAATTTTACATTTTAAAAAAATAAAATTATTTACATGAGTAGGAGTTGCTGAAACATTTTTTGTTTTTATAATTTTATTTCTTTGGTAAATTACGGTCAAAGTAGTGTTACGTCTAGATTTATAATGTACAAATCGATATTATTTACACACAAACACAAATAAAGTATACTTATACACATACAAATGACTATTTTTTCATTTAATTATTTACATGAGTAAAGAGTTGTTGAAACAATCATTTTTTTAACAATTAGCCCCAAAGTGGTGCTACATCTATATTTAGTAAACACTTTTAATTAGCAAAATTATAATCATATCTATCTTAGCAATAATGAGTCTAGCCATATCATATGTTTGACCAAAATTGAGTTTTAGTTAGAAATGCCTAAATTCCATTCTATTTATAAGTTGAAGTGTGACATGACATTATAATTTTACCTACCATCAATGAAGTTGTTATTGTCTATCATCTATCATTTTTTTGGTGTTTCTATACTTTCTTACCATTTAAGAGATTTTTTTATCTCTTTGTTGATCCTTGATCTTGTGCTAAAGTATTTCATGAAAACACCTAAAGATAAAATAAGGTAGAAGTTGGAGTCATTCCTAGAATCTTGAGAACTCCTAATAGATTTTCTAAGTATTAATCAAGCCCTGATAATCAATAATGGATGAATTTGGAGTTTGTAGAATAAGTAAGATGCAATTGTTAATTGAAAGAGGAAATTTATTAAGTGCCAAAGTTTTTGAAGGATTTAAATTTTTTGTTAACCTTCAATAAGCTTCTTCAAAATACAATCCACATGGACATTAATTCTTAGAACTACCCATAATACCAATAAAAGGAGTCAAAGAATGAAGTGGTTTTCAACCCTAGCAATCCTTGATAGAGTTCCAATTTCCTGGTTAACTCTCAACTAGTTTCTTAATGATGATGAAGACATAATGAAATAAAATTAAATATTACATGACAAAGTGATTGAAGCATTGAAGGTTTTGGGTGTTCAAAGAACCCATATAACCATCTATTTTCTTCCTTAATGAATAAAAAGTACATATAAAACATTTTAAAAGTATTTCTTGAAGTATGCATTACTTTTTTTCATGGCACCATGACAAATCAACACTCACATGAGATGATTATATGAAATTGTTGAATTTCTCATATACAGATCAATTGTAGCAAGATGTTGTGGATTAGGAATCTCATTTTCACATGTAGTTTCATGTGATGATGCTCTTCAATAGATTCAAATACATCCTTTCCTCCCAAGAACATGTGCAATTTTTTTCCTTTGAATAGGGATGCTCATTCATTTTTAAGGATTATAAAATATATTCTAAGGGATTTGAGAAGATTTTGGATAGATGTTATATTGTTCTATATTTTTTTTGGTAGGAAGAGTCCATGAATATACCAAATACATAATCTCAATGTGTTTCATCTATTGTTTGTGATAAAATAATTTTTTGGATAGAATAATTAAGCATAATAATGTCCATTAGTGCACATTTGTTTCATCCATATTATGTTCATTATTAGTCTATCTGTAATGATAAATATAATTGTGTAGGGGGAAAAGTGAGACTAAATGAGAAAACCCTAATCCCATTCTCGCGTACACACTCATGGGATACAAAAGAGACCAGGGAGGTAATGCACTTCGACTACTTCTTGTGAGAAGAGAGAGCCAAGGATTACCTCTTAAAGTTTCTATTCCCTTGCTACAAATGAGAGATAGGAGAGATGTAAAATGGAGATTTGAATGATTTAACGTAATATGCAAGTATGCACAAGGAACCCTAATCTAGAAATATAGAACTGAGAACAACTGATACATTGATGAAAAGTACAGATTAGGAGACAAATTCAGAGGTGCACCTGTGCCAGAAATATGAGAAAAAATGTCTGGGATAGGAGTGCTACGCCCCTATCCTGATTCTATAGACTAGAAGCTATACTTGATAGATTGGAATTTGTAGATTCTGAACTATTGTCCTCCAAAGTTCTATCTGAAAAATGGGAGGACCAGGGCACCGTGCCCTTGTCCTAGGTAGGACCAGGGTACCATGCCCCTATCCTAGGGGTTTGTGCCCAAATTTGACCCTCGGAATAGTTTTTGTGTACTCTACTGGTCTTGAAATTCATAGTGTCGTGCGGGTCCCGAAATCGCACTTGTAGCTGAAAATAGGGTTTTGGGTGGCCAACCCCAAGGGAGAGGTACAAGCCAATCTTTAGTCGGTGATCTCCTATTTCTTTCCTACATATTCAAAATCCCCTAATTGATGAAATAATGCTTGATGAATGATTGATAGGTGTTGTTGAATGTTGTTGAAGACTTCAAAAGATCCGCTCTTTCACTACATAGAAGGCTCCTTGTGATCGCTCCAAAAGCTTTTTTCTAGATTCGATTCCTTAGACCTTCAAATGAAGAAAGAGAGGTCTTATGTATGAAACCCTAGATCTTAATTTCATCTTTAGGCCGACCTAGGATTTGAAAATCCCACCAATCTTTTGGGGTTAAGCATTACAATATCATAGAATTATGCTCCCAAAATTTCGGGAAATGTGTCAGGGACCAAGTGCAAAGTGCACCCGGTCCGACCAAATTTTCACCAAAATTTTAGGGCCTTTAGATATGATGATGTTAGAGGGAATCATGAAGTTACAACTGATTCAGAGATGTTTTTATATGCAAAATCTGGCCTTAAAGGTTGAAATAGGACATAATTAGGGTTTATGATTTAATGATTTATTGAAGGAATAAAATGAAAAGGGGCACGCTTAGGGTAAAGGGCCCAACTTTATGATATGTGAAGTGATTAAATGTGAATTTAGATTTAATTAAATTAATTAATTAAATGCTTATAGGAGATTAGAAATACAAGATGCAAAACACACTAATGCGGGTTCTAAACCAAGTGTGGAATTGTCCCACCCTAGCAAGGGTGTACAATTTACGATGCTACAATAATTTATTGTATTGAGAATAACAAGAATATTATTATTATAAAAATAATTTTAAAGTAGGATCAAATTGTTGGCCCATTATAGGTTAAATGGTTACAAGGTAGTAATTACTAAGTAACAATTGAACTATTTTGATGTGTTGTAAAATGAATATGCATATTTTATTGACTCTATAATCTAATATAAGCACTAACCGGTTCTTGTTTCCCCATACCCTTGGAATTGATCTCAAAATAAAAAATCTTAAGCCAAAATTTATTGATCAAATGTTATTTGTTATATTCTCATATTTAAATCAAATTTAATATCATGAGTATATATGAGATTAATTTTTTTAGAAATTAGTTTATATAATAGTTGCATATTTCAATTTGTATCATAAAGAGAAACCCACCTAAATTTTGTAGAGCCTAAAGTGTAGAATAAAACATAATATAAAGTGTTTATTGTTCATTGGCTTAATGTTCTTGTAGGTTAATCTTAAGGAGTTACTAGAGTACAAGTAAGGGAACCAACATGAGATTTTAATTGTACATTATAGTCCATTTAGTTTGTATTTTTGGCATCCAAATTGGTTCACTTTGGTGAATTATATAATAGAACCTCCCATTGGATGGCCATTTAACTCATATGTGTATTCTCAATCTCTATTATCCATTTTGTGTCCATATGGATTTCTTCGAACATTTCTTCTAGCTTTTCCTAGAGCTTATGAGGCTTTGAATTAGATCTATGTTCTTTCCAAGTTGTTAAGACCTACCCCTTTTCTCTTAGTATATAGTTTTACTTAAATTTAGTTTTATCTATAGCATAGATGTACCTAGGTTTGATATGCTTTTAGAGTTGAAATTATTTTCATCATTTTGAAATGTATAAATAGTGCTGTTTTTTTTGTGTTTTTTTGATACCTATTATTCTTGTATACTAAACCCATGATTTTGTTTAATGTGCTTATTAAAAAATTGAGGTTGTAAAATTTCACATGAAGTCTCTCATCTTTAGGATATTTTTAGATGTTGGTGGAACATCCCCTGCATTATTTCTAGAGTTTTTCTAATTCTCATGTCTCCTTAGTTAGGGATTGAAACATGGGCATAGCTAGCTTGTGAGCTATGAAAATGGAGATCATTCTCATGGTCACCATAATTCTTTGCTTGTAGCTTCCAATAATATTGTTTCTTATGGAGGGTGGGATTAGCTCTCTTAGATGCACATTAACCCTTCTTGTTGGTAGAGAGGTTCTCTTGGTTTGCTTTACTTAAGAAACTTTCACTACCTAAACTTGGCCATCTCTTTGACTTGTCCATACCAATCTTCAAACAACCCTCTTAAATAAAAAAAGATGCTCTCACCAATTGAAAATCAATTGATAATGTTGCCCCTAGAAAATTTTGGAGAAATCCAAATGATAAAAAATCCTCCTCCATTTTATTTTTTTTAGTTCCTTAGATATTGTTGGGCTTGGCCTTTTTTAATGATTTTTTATCTTTATTTTAAACAAGATACTATTAGAGTTTGTAGGTGTGACATTTTGTCATCGTACATTTCTTTTGTAAATATAGTATTATCCCTTTATTAATAATGTTAAATAGAAAATATTAATTAAAAAAGAATTTTAAAAAATATAAATCTTGTGATAATTTTTCATGGAGAATATAATCTCTAACATAATATATTAATAAAAAATCATAACATTTAGATGTATAATCTTTAGTACTTAAAACTACATACACATGACTTCTTTTTATGTATCACAATTTAAATACTAAATTAATATCAATATACAATAAGATATTTATATTAGAAAAAGATGGGATAGGCCCGTTATCGATACATAACCACCAAAATGGTGCACAAGGGGTAACTCACATGCAATGAGACCACCAAGTAGAACAAAATCCCAAAAAAGAAAGCCTTTTTTTGAAACACACTTTTGAGCAGCGCACAAAACGGAAGGGAACGGGGTTCCCAAAAACCCAAAATTAACTAATAAAAACATAGGGGTTCAGGAGCACCCTGGAGCAATTTCTTGACAAGGCCTTGTGCTTACAACAATGTAACAAATGACAACCTAAATATTTTAAAAGGCATCTCACAACCTTATGGCTAAACTCACCATGTTTTGCCTACGAAGATGAGAAATAGGTGGAATAGAAACTTAGCCATTCCAGACACACAAATGCCACAAAATAGACTAGAAAAAAATAATCCATAGGGTTTTCAAAGGCATCCCTCAACCTTCTATTGGTGAAGATCCCTACAAAAAATACAATAAGGGTTGCGTCTATAGGCTAGTTATTCATAGAACTAAAAAATATACGCACACCATTCACAAAGAACATGGCACCCACCAAAGGTGACACAACCATGGTCTGGAGGGTCCTCAAGGAGAACAATCTAAATCATGCAGTAAGAGTAATGCCATGGAAGCACCAACACAAAAAAAAGAAAATATATGATCAGACATCCACAATATCATTGATTCATCATAAATTAGCCAACAACATGCAGGCAAACATGCAGGTTTATAGGTCTAGTTACAGGATACATCCCATATTACAATCCTTTCGAACCTCCAAGAGGTGTTCTAATTACAAATCATGAATCTATATCATCATATATCATTTCTATCCCCCAAAGAATCAAATACAACAATATATATAGCATCAGGAACACATCTGGATCTGGAACAAAAGATTACATTCTCCAAGACAAGAAAATGAAATATGTAAAATAGGTTGGACCCAAAGTGTGAAGATCTCCTTTGCCAAGAATAAAAATGAAGTGTGAACCACAAAGGAAGGTCTACCAAGGGCCTAGGAACATTGTGTGTGGTGCCAATTAGATCTACAAGCCAAGAAAACACTCCGCAAGAGAAGAAATCTCCAACTATCTGCTAAGATCAAATTGTTTTAAGTACTAAGAAACAGACAATCCAGAAGTGACAACTTGCTGGAAAAGGGTCCAAATGATTTGAAAACCTAGAAGAAGGAACAAGAATACGTTTGGAAGTAAAAAATTTGATCGGCAACAAAAAATGAATAACTATTGGAGAATGTTGAAAGAACATAGAAGCTGCAAAACAGAATTGAACAGGAACAAAATTAAACACAAATATTTTCTTGGTTGATGCAAGATTGCTCATCAACCTGGGATTCTCTTCCATCAGACACACTAGGTAGAAAAAGATGTTCCGTGAGAGGAAGCTCATGAACATCGAAAATGATTTGAGATATAAACCACATGCCTATTTATGATCTAAATGTCTTCTTTGTCTACAAATGTCTTTCTCCTATACCTCGACTACATTCTCTAGCTTCTTCTTCTCTTGTCTTCTCTTTCCTTGCTTCATACCTACACAATGTCTCTTACCACCACTCTCCTTCTTCTACAAGTCCTATTTATTTCTTCCAGAAGAATTCATCTTATTTTCCACCATAACTCTAACTTTATTGCTATTCGATACCACCCTGCTATCAAACCCATCCACAAGACCCTTCTTCAAATCCATGTCATCCTTTGCATCCTACTTCTCAGCACAACAACTCTTTACAAGACTCAAGTTCTTCACTTCCTTCTCCTTCTCCTTCAAAGAAGCCAAACTGAACTTTTTCCCATCCTTCTCAATAGTGATCAGGTTTCTTCTACAATCATAGATAGCTCCTCTATCAAACTGCCAAGGTCTACCTAGAAAAATATGACAAGCACTCATAGACACTACATCACACAAGACTTCATCTTTGTAAGGTCCAATATTAAAATTTACCCAACACTTCTCTCTCACCTCTTCCTCATGATCATATTTCAACCAAATCACCTTATAAAGACAAGAATTCTCAATCCTCTTCAAATAAAGCTTCTCTATCATCTCCTCAGATACTAGATTATCAGTAATTCCACTATCCATAATAAACTTACAACACTTACCTCCTGATTTGCATAGAGTCTGAAAAAGATTCTTCCTTTGTGTAGGTTCGGTCTCCTCTCTGCTCTGCTCCACCAAGACTCTTCTAAACATAAGGGATTCCCCTTGCTTAAGTTCTACCACACTCTCATATGTAGCTCCAGTCTTTGGGTCCTCACGCGCCATGAAATTCCTTGTCATTCCCTTCTTACTAGTTCCCTAAGACAACTCATAAGATTTGTGTCTAGTTTCTCCACACTTGAAACATTTACCCAAGAATTCCCTACTGCTACTGTCATTTCCTTTTCTTTGTGTCTTGATTATTTACTCCATTTAGATTTTGATTATTCTTTCTAATAGTTTGCTTCTCCATACTTCCACTCATCCGCCCTTTATTTTCTACATATCTCTCTTTTCCCCTAGGGTTATTCTACTATCTTCTCTTCACTTTATATTTTGCCTTCTAAGCATATTGGTAAGTCTCCTCCACTATAGAAATTTTCAACATACACATCTCATCCTAAATGTTAAATCCAAGTCCATTTATTTATCTAGCCACCTTCTCCCTATCCAACTCTTGATGTCCAGATCCGATCATCATCTTGTAGAATTCCTTAGTATACTCTTCCACACTCATGTCCTTCGGTATCAAGTTCTGTAACTTCTTGAACAATTCTATCTCATAGTATCCCATACTAAATTTATCCTTCAATCTTGCAACCATATACCTCCACTGGGTGATTTTTTGTCTCACCATTCTTCATTTAATCCCTCTGCAACTCTTTCCACCATAAAGAAGCATGCCCTTTCAACTTATTTTGTGCTAACCTATCCCTCTGTTGATCTTTAATATCTTCAAACTCAAAGTAGTCCTCCAAGTCTCCAGCCTAATTTGTCATGTCTTCCAGATTCAATGTACCTGAAAAGTTAGTAACCTCAACTTTATGAATTTTGTTCACTTGTGCCACTACTCTAAGAAATCTATCTTCTCCCTCATCCGTCAATCCTTCAACCGCTAAAACCTCTAGTTTTTCTCCTGCCTCTTCATACTTTTCCTCTAATTCTAAATTCCTTCAGAAAGTAGCCAATGCATTTCAGATCTCATTCCTCATCTCATTTATGAAATCCTCCATCAAATTCTCTACCCTTCTAGCATTCATCCTTCTTATCGGAATCTCCTCCTTTGATCCAGTGCAACTGCCTCAGCTCGACGGTCTGACTACAAAGTTCCAATTACCTCAAATTGGTGATCTATTTAACACGCTTGTAGCCTACCACAAATCAACGATCTATTCACCCAAAGGAATGCCTCAAGGTTTCTAACTATCTCTGATACCATATGATGTAACCATGGTCCAGAGGGTCCTCAAAGAGATTAATAAAAATCATGCAACAAGAGTAACGCCATAGAAGCACCAACACAGAAAAGAGAAAATGCAAGATCAGACATCTGCAATGTCATGAATTCATCATAAAGTAGACGACAACATGTAGACAAACATGCAAGTTTATAAGTCTAGTTATAGGGTAGATCCCGGATAATAATCCATCTGGGCCTCCAAGAAGTGTTCTAATTATAGATCATGAATTGATATCATCATACCTCCTTGCTATCTCCTAAATAATTAAATACAATAATATATATATCATCTAGAACACATCCAAGTCAGCCAAAAAAGATTACATTCTCCAAGATAAGAAAATGAAACGTGTAAATTAGGTCGGACCCACAGTGTGAAGATCTCCTCCTCCAAGAGAAAAAATGAAGTGCAGACCATAAAGGAAGGTCAACCAAGGGCACGCAAACATAATGTGTAGTGCCAATTAGATCTGTAAGCCAAGAAAATGCTCTGTAAGATAAGAAATCTCCAAGTATCCACTAAGCTCAAACTGTTTCTGGTACCAATAAATAGACAATTCAAAAGTGACAACTTGCCAAAAAAGGGTCCAAACAATCTGAAAATATAGAACAAGGAACAAGAATACCTATGGAAGCCAAAAATCTGATCCGCAATGAAAAATAAACAACTATTGGAGAATGTTGAAAGAACACAAAAGATGCAAAACAAAAGTGAATAGGAACAAAACTGAAAACAAATATTTTTTGGTTGATGCAAGATTTATCATTGACTAGGGATTCTCTTGCATCAAAAGGCCACATGAGACAGTGAGGACCAATGGGGGTAAAAACGAAGGCCTAAGGAGGGAGTGATGGCTTCAGGTCAGAGACTGGAACAACTATAGTGAAAGGTAGGAAGGGACCAAGGCCCACTCTGGTTAAACACTTGCAAGGTAAGCAACCCTCAGTACTCCCCCACATCTAGCTAACCACCCATAGCAACAGACCAACATCCTCAGGACAAAACTCAACCCTCCTATGCCCAAACCCCCAATCTACCCTGAGGAAACTCCACCTCAAAGGGAGTCTTCAAAGGGGGGTCATGGGATACAAATAAATCACACCCCAAGACAAAACAAGGTCCAAACCCAAGAGACCCACAATTCCTCAGAGAGAAACCTAGATCTACACATAAGACCACCTCCACAGGGCCGAAATAGAGAGGCAACCAACATGAGTAGGAGAAAAGTTGCCAAAGAAGCGTGGTGTTATTATTTGTATTTTACCAAAGATAAAAAAAATTAGCCTTTTGATGTTGAAAGACTTTTAGATAAAGTAGAATTAATGATTACTCAAAGAGAAGGATTCATTAAATTTGAACATAAATACTAACTACATTGAAGAGTTGACATATTGACTGATTAGTTTAAGACAACTTGTTAATGATAAACTCTACTATTAAAATGTGAAGACACGAATTATAAAATAAAGACTTGAAGAGTTTAAAGCGAAAAAACTTCAATAATTCATTTTCCACCAAAAATGCCCACCTCCTATTAAATAGGAATTAATGTATTCCTTTTAGATAGATACAAACATTCAAGTACATAATCTGAAAAGGAGATTTTTGTTTTTTAGTAAATAAGATGAGACACATTTTCTTCTATGAGACTCTTTCACCCTCCCCTTTTTTGGTAAATATTGTACTATCTTTTATGAATAAAATTAAATAGAAAATATTTTTAAAACAATTAATTATATAGTCAAATATTTTGTGATACTTTTTTAAGAAAAAAATTCATTCAAATATTATATGGCATTGCCATATTTATTTTAATAAGGACAAAAGACTTTAAGTTAAAAACATAATTAGTAATTATTTAGGTGGAAAGATTTTTCCACATAAACAACTGTTTAGATGAAGACTTATTTGTAAATACAATATAAACAATTTCTTGAACGACTTAAACCCTACCATTCATGTGTGAAGGCTTGAAAAACTGATATGAATTAGGTGAGATAAATAGAAACTTAAAGAGTTTGAATGGAAGACTGACTAGGACGGTATCCGCACACGATTGCCTTATAGATGGATAAAAGCTTTCACACACATTCCGGAAAGGAGAGTTTTATGATTTAGGGTTCATTTAGAGGAGGCCATTTTCCTCAACGTTATGGTCTACTACACACGTTTTCCTGTACGAGACTCTTTCACTCTACTAATTGAACAAGTTCCATGTGATGAATCCATGTTACTATTATGCTCAATTCATGGTAAAAGATCATGCTTGACGTGTTAAATATTCTTGAGAATGATTAGCTTAATGTGTATGTTGATAGGTTTTGATAAGAATGATTTGGCAGTTATTTGAATATGTAATGCGTATGTTGATAGGTTTGATAAGAATGAGATTCTAAGTGAAGTAGATGTAGATTGTTTTGGTCTTATTAATTACTATGTTCTTTAGGTGTCATAAAAGAAAAATTCAAATTTCATGTATTCAACGCAATTATATCAGAACAGAAAAGATGAGATCTTCTTTTCTTTCTGTATTGGTATGAGAGCGCATCAATTACTACGTTTTCATTATTTTTCTTTGTTACAATCCCATAATCATTTTATTACGCCATGGCCATTTTTTTCATTTTTTAGTTTTGGATATCTATCATTTCAAAAAGAAATTCAGGCTATAATTATCTGTTTTATTTGGAATTTGTAGCCCAAAGTAGGATGTCGTTGTTCATAATATGGAGGGTTGTAACATTTCTTTAGATTTCATCCCATGAGTTACTTGTTGGTGAAGGTTGTTAGTCATCCTTCTTTTGTCAACATTATGTCTATGTCTATTGTAAAAGTGTCACATTCTAAAATGAAAATTTTGTTAAAATATGGTATGTTCAACACTCAAGTAGTACACATAATAAGTGAGAATGCATTAAAGGTCTCCTAGATATTAATTCCAACTAATGAAAGGAGTTATGTTTGTGAAAGTTGTCAAAGGTCTGACAACTTTAACATAATTATCCATAAAATTATGATAATACCTTATTAGTCCTAAGATTCCTTACAAAGTCTTGAGGATATTAGGGTAATGGCTAGTCTCATATTGAGGTAATCTTGGTGTCATCCTTGACACCTACAAAAGTATTCTACCTATTGGATGCCAAAGGCTCACTTCAATCTATTAGAAAAGACAAAATGCTTTATAAGATTTTAAAGGATGATCAACATGATGAAGATTATTAATTTAGGTTCTACTATAGATAAGAATATCATAAAAAACCTGATGAAGATTATTAATTTAGGTTCTACTATAGATAAGAATATCATAAAAAACCAAGAGCAATTTGTGCAGGTAGCCACAAAAGACTATGTTCACAAGGTTCTAAAAATTGGAGGGTATATCAAATAACCCAAAGCGTATGACTAGAAATTCATAATGGATTTCATGTCTTTTAAAGGATATTTTATGAATATCAACTTTCTTGACTTGGATGTTCTGATAGGCCACGCTAGTGAAATTTTTAGTGGGTAATATTTGCCAATTGGCTATATTTTAAAATTTGGGAATCAAAATTTGGCTAATAAGTTCAACTTTAAAGGTGACTTGAATCACCCCATTTTTACAAATTTTTATTTTGGTGTCATTTAAATCACCAGAGAATTTATTTTATTAATTTCTTTAACACAAATATTTGTCACAATATTCAATATGCAATTATATTAGATTCACCAACATTTTATAATTTATTGTAGAAATCTATATTAATTCGCCAATATATGATAAACCTAGAGAATCCAGTTAATACTAAGAGGGGGGTAAATCAATATTAACAAAAACTGAAACTTTCAACACCAAATAGACTTATCTCAGATTTGAAAACATTCAACACTTAAACTAAATCTTCATAACAGATTTCCTTATTAGACCTAGATAATCATTTCCTCTTATGTAAACTTATTAATCAGATTAGCCATCAATTCAATATCAGATCAACAAACACAGTTACCAGCTTATTAATTGATTAGAATGCTTCATCAATCATATAATCATCAATACCGGTAACCACTTTAAGATCTTTGATAAACAAACATAAACTGTCTTTACTGGTTATCAGAATTAAAACATGAGCATCACAAGAAAATAATACCACATATGAACACCATGTTTTTCACGTGGAAACCCAAATAGGAAAAAACCACGGTGGGAATTGGTACCCACAAATATTTTGCACTCTTTTGGAATGTGCCCTATTAGGAGCAGACCCTGTTAGGAGTCACCCGGTTAAGGGATTTACCTTAGCCCTATTAGAAGCTTTGATCTGTTAGGATCAACCTCGCAAGAGGATTTAGAACTCTTTCCCTTAGAAAATAATATTTCAATCCTATGTACTTTGTTCTTGCATGTAACACAAGATTTTTTGAAATATTGATTGCACTAGTATTATCACAGTAAATAGTTACTAGTTCAGATATATCAAATCTGAATCTTTCAAGCACATGTCTCATCCAGATTGCCTGCATGCAACTCATTGATGCTGCAACATAGTCTGCCTCTGTTGTTGACTGAGAAACACAAGTTTGCTTCTTACTTGTCCAAGCAACCAGTAAACCTTCAAGAAGAAAAGCTCCACCAGTAGTGCTTTTCTAGTCATCTACATTGCCTGCCCAATCTGCATCAGTAAACACATCCAAAGAGAATTTTCCTCTATAAGGATACCACAAACCATAATCTATTGTGCCTTTTAGGTACTAGAATATCCTTTTCATAGCTACCAAGTGAGTCTCCTTGGGATCCTTTTGAAATCTAGCAACCAATCCAACAACATGTGCAATATTAGGTCTGCTATGAACGGCAGAATGCAATTTACCAATCATAGACATGTATTCTTTCTCATCCACAGATGGTGAGTCATCTTGCTTAGACAACTTGCAGCCTGTCAACATTGGAGTACCAACCGGTTTACAATCTTCCATGCCAAATGTTTTCAATGCCTCTTTGACATACTTACTCTGACATATAAAAATTCCACCATCTAGCTGCTAGACCTACAACCCAATTACTAATTTAATCTCTCCAATAAGAGACATCTCAAATTCCTTTTTCATCTCCTTAGAAAAATCCATGCATAAGTCATCATTACCACCAAAGATAATGTCATCCACAAATACTTCATCTATCAATACTTTCTCTCCATCAGTCTTTAGATATATGTTACTATCCTCACTGGTATGCTGGAATCCTATCTTGATCAAGTGTGCATGCAACCTTTCAAACCATGCTCTAGGTTCTTGCTTCAATCCATACAGTGTCTTATGTAGTTTGCAAACAACATCTTTGTCTTTAGACAAAGCAAATCCATCCAGTTGTTCTATATATACTTCTTCTTCAAGCATGTCATTGAGAAAAGTTGATTTAACATCTAACTGATAGACCTTAAATCCTTTAAATGAAGCATAAGCAAGTAGCATCCTTACTCCTTCTAATCTCACCACAGGTGCAAAGGTTTCACCATAATCTTCTCCTTCTTCTTGTGCATAGCCTTTGCAAACCAATCTTGCTTTATTTCTCACAACCTTTCCTTCTTCATTTAACTTGTTTCTAAAAACCCATTTGGTTCCAATCACATTCTTGTCTTCCGATCTGAGAACAAGTGTCCATGTCTCAATCTTCTCTATCTGATCTAACTCCACATTCATTGCACTAATCTAGTCATCATCCTTTAATGCCTCTCTTACTATGTTGGGCTCAATAGTATAAACGAGACAAGATTTTTCTTTGATTTTCCTCGTTTTTTGTACTCCAGCATGTTTATCTCCAATTATTTGTTCTTCTAAGTGATTTAGCATGAGATAACTTGGAATAACCAGTTCCGGTGCTATGATTTATGCTTCATGTTCTTCATCTTCTTCATCACTCTCTGCATTTACCAGTTGAGCACCTATTTCTGTAAAATTTTACTCATCAGTCTTCTGCACTTCTAGTTCTATGAACACAAGTCTTTCTTCATCTTTCTCAGGTTCAAATCTGTTGGACTCACCAAATTTTTGAAGAAGTTCATCCATCTTCACATTAGCACTCTCAATGATCTTCTTAGTTATCTTGTTATAATATTTAAATGCCTTACTCTTTGTAGAGTAACCAAGAAAAATCCCTTCATCACACTTAGCATCAAATTTTTCAGTGTAATCATCTCTCTCAATATAACATTTACTCCCAAAGATTTTGAAATATCTTACACTAAGATTCTTTCCATGCCATAATTCATAAGGCGTTTTGTTATTACCTTTTTTGACAAGTACCTAGTTCAAAGTATAGACAACAGTGCTAACTGCTTCTCTCCAAAACATCTTCGGTACTTCACCTTGAATCAACATGGTTCTAATAGCTTCAACAATTGTTCTATTCATTATCTCTGTTATCCCATTTTGTTGTGGAGTTCTAGGAGCTTACATTTGCCTCTTAATTCCATGTTCATCACAGAACATCATAAACTCATCAGAAGTAAATTCACCTCCCTGGTCAGATCTCAAATATTTTAGATTTTTCTTGGTATCTTTCTCAACAAGATCTTTAAATGATTTATACTTACTAAAATCCTCAGACTTTTCTCTTAGAAAAGTTACCCACATCATTTTGGAATAATCATCAGTAAAGATCATAAAATACTTATCACCAAAATAGCTCTTAGTACTCACAGGACCACAAACATCAGTATGAACCAAATCAAGAATATTCTCTGAAGAAAAAGACTTACTCTTAAAGGATACCGAGGTCATCTTACCCATCTGACAATCCTTGCATAATACATTGTCCGATTTCACAAGATGGGGAAAACCTCTAACAATACTTGACTTACTAACTTTAATCAAATTGTCAAAATTGACATGACGAAATCTCTTGTGGCACAACTAGGTGTCTTCAATCTTTTCCACCAAACAATCATTTACATTAGTATTCAAATGAAATAATTTACTTCTATTTTGATACCCAGTAGCAATCCATTCTCCATTATTTCCAAGAATCCTGCACACCACTTTTCAATTCAAGTAGATATCCCTTATCATTAAGTTGTGCAACACTCAAGAGGTTATGTTTTAGTCCTTCAACCCAAAAGACATTATCTGCATTACTCTTCCCATTTAATGAAATTGATCCTTTACCTTTAACCATGCAGGGATAGTTATTACCAAATATTACAACACCTCCATCAAACTCTTCAAGGGATAGGAACTTACTTTTGTCACTGTTCATATGGTGTGAGCAACCACTATCTATTATCCATTCATCATTGTTATCCATATGAAACCAAAGCCTTCTCATCAGCCATATCCTCCTTAACAAAAACAAATACTATCTCCTCATTGTCATCTTCTTCTGATTCATCATCGGTCACACCTTCATCCACCGCAACATAACAATGTTTCTGTCTTTTTCCTTTGAATCTCCTAAACTTATCTTTCTTATCAGCATTAGGGTAGTTAGCAGCTATGTGTCCAATTCTACTACAAGAGAAACACTTCAAGAGTAGTTTACCTTTATATTTACCTATTCCTCTAAGGAATCTTCTAGCCAGTAATGCATCAAGTTTTGTCAAAGGATCTTCATCATCACCATCTCCTCTACTATCGCCATGACTAGACTTGCAGTCATGATTATGACAAACATATTTTCCTTTCCTTGCTGATGTACCAGTTACTGAAGCCTTAAAGGAAAATTCAGAAGGTTTGGAAACACTATTATCAAAATTGTTAAATTCAAATACAGTTAACTTTCCAATTAAAGAATCAACAATAACTTTATCTTTTGAAATGGATCTCAGTTCTTGAATAGGAGACACTTTGATAGAATACTATGGTAAAAGAGTTCTAAGCATTTTGCTAACAATAGTATCATCTTACCCGCCTAGGGCTTTTGCCAAACCCTGGTGGGAAATTCTCTTTTTTTTAATGCGGTATATTACCCTAGATGGTAGGTTTACAAAAGTCTATGGGTATCATTTTGTTCTGTTAAACCACTTTAGGCATAATGATAAGGTGAATTTTCCTTATTTCTTGCTTTTCTCAATGAATGCTTCCCTAAAAGCCTACAAAGAGAATCCTTTGGGCGATACCACAATGCACCAAGGCCTTATGGTCCTCATTTATGACCATTTAAAGGCCAGTCAAATTAACTGGATGCAGCGCTCTGTGGACTCTAAGGAAGATATGTCTGATTCTTCTTTTTCGGAGGAGGAGGAATCCGACAATGATTCCTCGTCTGATAATGAGGATAGCTATGATGATTCAGAGTATGAGAGTAGTAAGAAGAGGAAATCAAGACCCTCATCTTCTAAGGGCAAAAAACTTCAAAGCAAACCCTTGATCAGCATCTCTTCGGAAGAAGAGGATTCAAATTATTATGAGAAGAAGAAGAACCCTAAAGGGTTGTTGAAGAAGAAAAGTAAAAACCAAGCCCAGACCCGAAAAAAGCATAAGAAAAAGGAGGAGACTGGCAAGGAACCAGAAGCTGACAAGCAAGCTAGGACCCTGGAAGTCGAGCACAGCTTGGAAAAGGAGACATTGGAAGAGACTCTCAGGGCTGCCGACACTATCTCCACCCTCCATATCCCTAAAGATGAACAAGTAACCCCTAGAAAAGAGACTCCCCCCTATGGCCCTCCTCCTGAGGTCTTGAATGGTTTTATGAAAACTATGGAATGGCTCATTGATGGTTATAAGAAAGCTATGGATGAGTATAAAAAACTATGCAACAAAGTCCGGATTCTGGAGACCATTAATATAGGAGAGAGGAATACAATGGCTGACATTATTGAGGATCTGAATAACACTATTGCTAAAGCGGAAGACATCAAAGATGCTTTTAACCTCAGGTTTGAGAAGATTGAAAAGGAGATGTTGGACAGAAAAAGCCTTGCAAAAACTAGTGAAAAAACACTCTTGGATACAATCACCAAAGTGGAAAAAATTGAGGAGTGCCTTAAGAATATCGCGGAGCAGAGCCTTAGTATTCTGAAAATCTCGGCCAATAATACTCATACTCTCATCAGTAAGCTTGATGATGACAAGGAAATCCAGGAAATTGACCTAGACACTGAAGGTGCAGGGGAAGCTCAAGGTCCCAGAACCTGTACCAGAGGCAAGAGGAAGGAAAAGAAAATGAACAAGGATCTGGAAGAGCTGAAAGCTATCGGGGCTACCTATGATGAGTTGGTGATAAAGGCAGAGGACCTGCTAAAGAAAATTGCAATGTAGCATCTCCCCAGTTTCTTTGGTATGTTTTGTTGTTTTGCTGTTCTTTCTGTTCGCTGGTCTTTTGGCCAGTCATTATGTATGCAGACTTTTAATCCTTTTGTTGCTCTTTTTCTTTCCATGATGTAATGGTTTCAGGTCCTTAAAACCTATTTTTTAATCAATCAGAACAATTGTATCATCTTCAATCTTACCTCTATCACTCTTTATTCCATCTACAACTTCCTTAATCCTTTGTTCATATTGAGTTATGTTCTCACCGTCAACCATTTTCATATCATCTAATTTTCCTCTCAAACTCTCTTCCTTTGCCCTTTGTACATGTTCATCACCTCCATAGATTAAATTTAATTTCTCTCATACTTCATTTGTAGTTTCTAATCCATGAACATCAATATATTCAGAGTCAGACATAGTACTTACAATTGCTTCAAGAGCTTTAATGTTTTCCTACTATTCATTGAGCTCATCCAGTGTCAAGGGACTGGTAGCAAGAGAAACATACTTGGTTATCACATGATTCCAGTACTGTGAACCCATTCCTTCAATGTAGATCTTCATCCGATCACTCCATATCCAGTAGTTGTCCTTGGTAAACTTGGGACCCTCCTTCTTCATCATCTTTCATAGAATCTTTCCCTCGAGCTGTTAGGCTTTATGCACATAGAGGACCAAAGCTCTGATACCAATTGATAAGTGAATGAGTATTAACAAAAACTGAAACTTTCAACACCAAAATAGACTTATCTCAGATCTGAAAACAATCAACACTTCAACAAAATCTTCATAACAGATTTCCTTATCAGATCTAGATAATTGTTTCCTCTTATGCAAACTTATTAATTAGATCAACCATCAATTCAATACCAGATCAACAATCATAGTTACCAACTTATTAACTGATCAAAATGCTTCATCAATCATATAATCATCAATACTGGTAACCACTTTAACATCTCTTATAAACAAACATAAATTGTCTTTACCAGTTATCAAAAATAAAATATGAACATCACAAGAAAAGCATACCACATATGAACACCATGTTTTTCACGTGGAAACCCAAATAGGGAAAAACCACGGTGGGAATTGGTACCCACAAATATTTTGCACTCTTTCGGAATGCGCCCTGTTAGAAGCCAATCCCGGTTAGAAGCTTACAAAAATGTCATGTTAGAACCAGACCCTATTAGTAGTCACCCAGTTAAGGAATTTACCTTAGCCCTGTTCGAAGCTTTTATCTATTAGGATCAACCTCGCAAGAGGATTTAGAACTTAGATATTGAGTCATCTTGTTAGGTGATTTTACAATGTGAGGCATTTAGGACCTACCTAGTTAAGGGATTTAAGATGTTGTAATTGTTAGAGAACAACAATAAATGATCTGTGTATAGCACTCTACTGCTTGCTTGATCAGATCCAATTAAGTATTAAATCTGTATCTCCCTGGAAGATCTTCTCACACACACTGGTTTGTCTTGTTACACTTCTCAAAATCATGGACAATCCAAATGATCAACCTTGCTGACATAAATAACTTTAACAGTTAGGTCACCATCAAAACCCTAATACTTACTACATAGATAATCTTAGATCTTTACAACTCATTATAGATCATCATAGGGATCATTACAATCAATTAAAAATCAATATTGGTCATTGAATGATCATAAATCATCACAACAAGTCGATCTTGTACAAAGTCAAACCCTTAGAACATTCTGCTAAGCACTTTGCACATTAACAAGAAATTCATTCTCCAAATGCACCAAAACATCTTTCAAATGCATCAAACGGTTTGTGTTGCATTATCATCAACACGTGAACTTTATGTAGATCACTGCCAAACCAAAAATCATTACTGATTAAGATAATTCTTTACCGGTTCTTAAACTCTATTTAAACCCTAGCAACACTTCATCAGAAATTCAAAACAAGCCTTCCAGTAACCATCATAGGATGCAGTTTTGGTTACATACTCAAATCCATCATAAAAGCTTATGTATCAAACCACAAGTCACCAAACATTGCCAATCACCCAATTACATCAAAACTTATATGCTTTACCAGTTAAGGTCCTAATTCGCAGTCTTGCTGGTAAACTATGTCAAACTATCAAACTCTTACTCTGGTAGACCAAATCACTTAGCCAACAAGTCAATCACAGAAAACCAAGTGTAAACATTATTAAACATCAGTTGAACCTGGTTTCCATCAATGACAATATAAATAACTGATCATGTCATCTTCCTCTATCGGTGTAGTCATCTAGCATCATCTCATCATCTTCAATTATGCCAAACATGCCAGCATAATATATCAAAATTATAAGTTACTTTAGGGTTATATCAATAGTCTTTAGTTACCACCATTGATTTAAAATATAATCTAGTAACCTTCATTGTATTCCATGAGGTAAATTGTACCTACAAGTTGTAGTGGTTGTCGAAGTTGATTTTTTTTTCAATTGTTGACCTCAATGAAAATCAATGGTATTAAAGTATTTTTTGGCCCCATAAGTGTTACAAATTGTTGGTATATTTTATCTCACAAAATACAAAAATGGTAGAAAGTAAATAAGGTAGAGTCGACCCATTAATCTCATTAATGATTTCCACTATCAGGCTTCTACTTTTCTATAAAAAAACTATTTGTTTTAAATCAAAGGATTTGGAATAGTAATTAATGCATACTCTTACTATTTTCCAATATTCACTAGTATTTACTACCAAAAAAGATTGATATAAAAAAATTCGCCAATAAAATTAATATTTTTCATTAAAAAAAGAAAAGATTTTCCAATAAAAATTATTATTTTCTTTAAAAAAAATTAAATATTCCCCAAGGTTTTATACAATTATTTGAGAGGGGGTTTCTTAAAGTTTTCATAGGATAGGCCCAAACAAAAATCCAACCTAAATAAAATTTTAGCTCTTGAAATGTTATCCCATGAATCATAAATATAAGAGATATTAAATTTCTTTCATATTTAATTTATTTAGCTCACAAATACTAGGGCATGTCCACTAGCCCAATAATTTTTAGGAACCATGAATACTAGAGAGAAGTAAATACTATTACTAGGGTGAATGAAATTGATGTCAACCTATCTGGTATTGTCACTGATGTCTCTATGTGTGGTATGGATGGTGTAGGTGGTCCGAAAGTGAATGTTCAAATGTTGTTGTGTGCTTTGGTGGTGATGTTGAGTAAGTATGAGGTTTTTCCAAAAGGCTACTATAGTGGGAGTATCAATTTACATGAAACAATATTCATATGCAAGAAAGAGTATTTAATGTCCCAGTGGAAGAATGCTTTACATTCCTCTTGTTTGTGAAGATTATGGCTTACAGTTCTAGATATAAAGGTTATGATCTATGTATATTGCACTATCATGTTTTCAAGTTCCCTATTGCTCTGATGAAAAATTTGGTTGTTGCTGTTTGTGATAGTGAGATTGTCTATCAAAACTAGTCCAAAAAATGATTGTTCATTCTTTGATATGTGGATTAAAGTGGTGTAGTTTGGAGGATACATTCATTTGTTGAACACTGAAGAGGGATGAGAGAAGGGGTGAATTAGTCTGGAATTTCAAAAATATTTATTAATTAACTTATTCAATATTATCACTTTAACCATCAACAAAAAAATGGAAACACATAAACACGTGAACACTAGATGTACGTGGAAAATAGAAACATGGAAAAACTATGGTGAGAATCTAACTCATAATATGACTAACAATGTTTCCAACATTTTATACTTGTAGCCAAGGAACACCAACACATGAAGGACTTGCAGAACTACGGTGCACCAACTTAGGCAAGATACAAAAGGACTTGTGCACTTGAAGAATATTTCTTCAAGACAAGATATAAACTATTGCCATAGGATTCACTCTCAATAAGAAACAAATTAAATAGTTGAACTAAAAATGAGAACAATTGCCCTGATCATGAAATTATCCTTGAATAGTAACCAAGGAACCAATGACATGGAAAACATCTCTGTTAATCTCGATTGTCACAAAACTTTGTTTGGTAGAATATATCAAATTCAAAGCTCTTCCCAAACTAACTTTCACATCACCGAAAGCTCAAATCTACTTGCAAATCATTCCCATATACTTCTCATCCATACTTAATTCATCCCTCTGCACATCTTATATATGAGATACAAAATTGAAACCCTAACATGGGTTGGCCAAGATAATATTACTAAAAATAAGCCACCCAAACCAAAAATACTTAGATGGATCCACTCCAAGAGAAAGAAGGAACAAAAAAAATCACAATACATCATCCTATGAACAATCTAACAATCACATATTCAAAAAGATGTTACAAAACATAGCATGTAAAAATAATCAATCAGTTTGTCATGTAATCACTTCTAATGCAAAATACTACATGTGGATCAATACAAAACAAAGTGAGGTCCAAATAATCACCTCAAAGAATCTTCCAACACATATCCAGACCAAAAGAACATGATCCACTAAACCACAATGCAATTAACAACATATTTAGAGGGCACCAAAAGCATTCTGGACCACCTTGAATATAAGATGACACAACCAACTCCAAAAGAGTATCTGATCCAAACTCTGTCTAGAAAACCAAGGTCTAACAAAGCACATCTAGACAAATATCCATCCAGATAACCAAATTTGACATCAATGACAACCATACAAGCTCATGCTTCTAACAGTCTCCCCCGTTGTCATTGATGGAAACACTATTAGAATAACAATCATCAATTCCAATGAAAAATTTATAATCTCACAACAACTCTTTCTCCCCTTCAACAATAATAAAAAAGGATGCATAAATAGAAACATACTAACCACTCACACCATTACTACCCCCGAGAGAAGAAACAACATTAATCTAGGAACAAAGATAAGCACTACGTCTCCCCCTAGAAAGATGCACCGCCAAAATTGCATCTAATTGGAAGGAGGGGCAATAACCCCTAACTTCTATTTGAGATACTCAAAAGTATTCTTCACTAATTCCTTTATAAAAATATTTGTTACCTACTTTGATGTAGAAATATATTCCAGTCTGAATTCTTTCTCAACAACCTTCTCTCTCAAGAAATGATAATGGACTGAAAAGTGTTTATTCCTTGAATGCATAACTGGATTCTTTGAAATTTTTATAACATTTTGTAATGGGGTGGAAAGTGAATGATGGAGAGATCAAGAGGAAAGATTTTCTTCACTCCAAGGAGAGATGAAAGTTTCACTACAGATTTCCCTTCAAACACTTTATTAATATTACATTTAAAAGAGGGGGGGAATTCACTAAATCCAATCCTTGATGAAAGGGATTGAATACTAAATTAATTGATACTAAGGTAGAAAAGACAAGCTAACCCCTCTTTTAGAATGGAAAATGGTTGAATTATGTGTTTTGAGACTAAGTGTAAAAGTAGCAAAGCACTTATTATAACTTGAAATTGAAGCGTTGGATGAAGATGTGCACCTAGATCTAGCTATAATATATCGAGATGAAGCTACCCTGCGAATTTGAGGAAAATTTGTCCGGAACGTGTTGAAAGTGCATACGGTCCTCCGAAAAATCTACGAAATGAAAAGGATTTTTTCGCCTTTGTGAATGGAGTCCAATTCTACAAATAGAGCTATGAACCTACAACCTACACACAAAAAAAAGAGGAAAAGGGGTTGGGATTGGGGGTTTGTCTTTAGGTCAAACCCCAGTTTTGGAATTAACAAAATGATGAAAGAAAGCACTTGCAAGTAAATGTAAGTGAAAGACTAAATTGTAATTCACCTCAAGGGAGGTTGTAGATAGAATTACTTATGTGAAATTGAATGTTGAAAGAGATATCCTCTTCAATGGTTGAATCGTTGACTTGAATACAACACCTAGCCTTGAAGGGAGACTTGAGAATGATCAATGCTTGAAAGGGATGCTTGAATGATTGATTGCTTGAACTTGTGATCCAAGAAACTTCCAACTTATGCAAATGGGAAGGTAAATTCAACTTATATATTTGTCAATTAGGGTTATTGGACTAATTTTTTGTCATAGGCCAACACAGGGAAAGTTTTCCTACAAAAAATGCAAAGACCAATGCATAGTTTGAATGAAGGGGCCCGCAAATAGGATAGCGACAAGGGTGCCACACCCCTGTCCTAGGGGGATAGGGGTGCCACACCATTGTCCTTCCCTTATCCCAGGATAGGAAGTGGGTTAAAGTAGTGCGTGGGGCAGAAAAAGTGTAGTTTTCAGGGATTGAGAAAGTCTCGGCTATCTGATCAGGCTTTGGGATTCGATTCACCAATGTGAAGACCCTAATGTGGTCATAAATTGCAAGGGTCACAATTTATGACACTACATTTAGCCCCCACTTTAGTGGGAGTATAAGCATACGCCAATACTGCTGGTAAAGTACAAGGAAACAATATTGAAAGACTTCTACCACGTCAAGGAGGCAAGATACACCAAGCCTCCAGTGGACTAAGGATCGTATGACATCGATTGACAAAGTAAAATGGAAGATCAAGAAGGGAAAACCATGAGTGCAAGTACCAGGGTTCCCCTCACTATGAGTCATGACAAGAAAGGATAATAAAATTACAAAGCGAAGACCAATTCACTAAGTAACTTTAAGTATCAAGGAGGAAAATATGAGTGGAGTGTATGCCTCCATGTTAAAGTGATCGTACATGCCTTATTGAGAGATATTGCGTTAAGGTACGATACATGCAAGAGAAGAAGAGAGAGAGGGAGTACATTAACGCAAGGATTTAGCCCCTAATCAAGGAATAAACCCAAGGATAATGAACACAAAACATGAGGTAGTTTCACTTTCCTTAGGGTAATTATGTTGTATGATAACTCATTTATATCATATATGTATGTGCATAGAATAATCATCATTCCCCAAAGAAAGGAAAATTCCTTGGAAGAAAGGGAATAAAAGGGTGTCTTTTGAGTCAACATGAAAGAGACCAAAAGAGATCTCAATTGTTTGTATCTTCCTCAAGTATACATTAAGGGAAAAATATAAGAACATGGATACACATAGAAGAATAGTCACAAAGAGCAAGAGAGGAGAGAAGGAGAAGATCTACAGTGCTAATGTTGCTAATCTAGCATGACATCCACCTCCCGATCTTACTGATCACTATTTCGGGAAGGCAAGAAACATGCCATAGGAGTAATATTGAGCACAATAGATGGAGCTATCACAAGATCCAAACAAGGACTATGCTCATGTGCTAAGTCACTTTGCTCTATTCTAGGAGCTAGGATTAGGGTTTTTGAAAATTTAGCTGATAAATGCTTGTCCACATCAACATATTCATAGTCACTATCAGAAGCATTAGGAGTTGTATTGCTATCATGAATAACATTTTCACTCATTTCTTCATTTATATTTATAGAGAGAGGAGTACGAGGACGAATAGGAGTAAAACCATCACATGTTTTTTGCAATTTACGATTTGGAGATGTAGGTTCAACATCTTTCTTAGGAGAAAGGGGAATCATATCAACTATTGGAGTCTTGGGAGATTGAATGTTTTGAGGAACAACTTCACAAGCTCAAGAACGATGCCTTCATCGACGGTCTCTCGCACAATTATTTCATTGAGTCTTAGCGGAACACTGGGAAGAAGAAGGAACATTTGTTGAAGGAGGAATAAAATTCTCTTTGATAGTTGAAGGTTTAGGTTGAAGTCTTTTAGGTTGGACAAGAGGATAGGCAGACCTCTTCTCTCTATAAGAGGAAGGAGGTGGAACTGCGCCATATAAAGGAAGAATATTAGGTGTCGGAAGGAGACTGGGTCCATCATGGGGAGGTGGCACAAGTATAACCTTAGAAGAAATATTATTGTTCTTTTGGGGAGAAGTTATAGTTACATCCATAGGAATAGGTTGAGGAAGATTAGTCCTATCCATTAGGGGAAGGATTTCATCTTCAAGAAGTATGGGAATGTCAATTTTGTGGGATCTAGGTTGACTTAAGGATTAGATCGCATCTTTCTTCCATTTTTGATAAGATTGGAAAATAACATCACTCCTTTGTGGAAGACATGGAAATTTATTAAGCCAAAAGAAATAAATAGGAACACCTGGTCTTCTATCGGATGGTCAAAATAAGCTATGGTTAATAGTTATGATTTCTCTATTGTGAGGAAATTTTAAACACTTATGAATAGGAGAAGCAATAGCCTTCATGGAAGATAGCCAAGAGTATCCCAACTTCACACCGAATTGTTCAGATGAAGGAATGATAACAAAGTTGACATGCATAGATTTAGTGTGAACATCAACAAGAAGGGTGATAGAACCAATAGTAGGACAACAAAATCCATAAAATAACTTCACAACCACATTAGAGTCATCATAGATTGGTTTATGCAAACATAAAGTAAAAAGATACTCCTCAGTGATCACATTAACCATGCAAGAGGGATCAATGAGGGAACCGCGGTAAGGTATGTCCTTAACCTTCACAACTATGTATAAGGGGCCACCAGGTGCTCTAATGGTCTCACTATGGTCAAATGTAATACAAGGGTCTTTAGGTGTCTCTTGTTTCTCTACCATAGTCACTAAATTCAGAGTTTTGGTAGTAAGATCAAAAGGAGAAAAAGAGGTATGTTTAGTCTCAATCATGTTAGAGGTATGAGAAGGCAATGGATCAGTAAATATATTAAGATTTTGATTAGGAGGATCTACTGATTTGTTTCCCTTATCATTCACACCTACCACAAATATAGTATTATTATCAATCAAATCTTGAATCTTACTTTTCAATGCAAAACATATCACAGTACCATGACCAGGTTGATGATGAAATTAACAAAAGGAATTGTTATCAAAATAGGGGGATACTAGCTTAGATGGATCAACTGGTTTTATAGGAGGAATTTTGATAACATTTATTTGTAACAACTGAGACATAATACTATGTAAAGATTCATTCAAAGGAGTAAATTGTCTCTCTCTTTCAAAAAAATTAGAAATAGGAGGCACACCTGTTGTAGCATTCACATTGTTGTTGTTGATTGTATCATTGAACTTGATGAAGTCTTTTGTTGGTTTGAACTTTTCAAATGGTTGTTGAACACTCTCCTCCTTATCACTCAGAGCCATAGGAGTAGAATGCTCCATTTGACTGATAGTCAGTTGATAATTGTGGAGTGTTGAGCACAACTACGGAAAGATAGTAAACTAAGACAAAAGAAGTTTTTCCTTAATATATTTTTGTAAATTATAAATGAAAATTCTTTGAATATCATTATCTGGTATAGGAAAATAAATTTGAGCACACAAATGCTTATATCTGCCAATGAAATTGGTCACGTTTTCTTTAACACCTTGTTTACAATGCATTAAATCAATCAAAGTGATTTTAGGACCAATGCTGTTTTGAAATTGTTGGATGAAAGAATTTCCTGTGTTGAAAAGAAATGATAGAATAAGATGATAGTTCTAATATGTAATGTTAAGTATAGATACCAAGCTAATAAGATGAGAGGGGGGCGGGGGTGAATCATACAAACCTAATCTTCCATAAAAACAATAGATTCAACCTTGGTAACATATAATTCAACAATATAACCAAAACTGCTAAACATGCAAACTCAAAAGCATATAAACATCATAAAACTCATAACACCAGATTTAACGTGGAAATCCAAATAGGGAAAAACCACTATGGGATTTTGGACCCACTAAGAAATATACTCTTCTAGAGTATGCTTGGTTAAAAGCAAATCCTGTTAAAGATTACAAACACATTGCTAGATGTGACCTGGTTAAGGGATTTCCTTTAGATTTGTTAGGATCTTCACCTTGTTAGAAGTGACCTTGTTAAAGGATTTCAAACACTCAATCAGAATGTCACCTTGCTAGAGGGTTTCACAAATAAGACTGTTAAGTCCACTCGGTTAAGAGATTTTCTGTCACTTCACAAAATAACAGTAATAAAAATCTATTTGCAACTTCACATCCAAAATGCTAAAGAAAATTCTTATTTTCTCAATACAATAGGACTTATCTTGTCCATCTGCTGGGCTCTATACTCTGTTATTCAAACAGGTGTTCAAGCTTATGCGCTCGGTAATCACTATGTAACATCCCCGTGCTTACACTTCCCCGCATACATTGTTTATCAATAGTTCCTTATTTATAAACAATTCGCCAACCACTTAATCTCCTTGATCACATTTCCCATGATCAATCATAGCCATCAGATCTTCAAACTTTGACTAGGTTCAATGTATCCTTCAATCTGAAAATGTTTTACCCTGCCTTGGAACTTGCATACATTTCTTGGAACTTGTGCTAGGGTATTGCAGTTCAATCTGCACTGTAGATCTTCCTGCCAATTTTCCTTTACCATAGATTCTTTAACAAACTTCATGCACAACATACCAATCATTTAATCATAGCCAGCTCATCAGCTTCCTTCATTAAATAATGCTTTTATTCATTCAATGCATTCTATTACTACTCCGTTACAACTTGGTAAATACTAAACTTCACTCGGTAGATATTCTGCCTTCATTAACCAATGGCAATAACCTTAGGGTTTACTGACTAGGTTCCTTAGGCTTTACCGACTAGGTTCTTTACTTGGTAACATAGTATAGTATTAACCTTACAATAAATAACATATGTAGGATATCAAAACAATCTAAACATCATGATCTCATCATTGTCTAACTCGGTAATAGTTTCCCATTGAATAAATTATTCATCCCCTTATTCATCACATTCTTTTTGTGTCTTTTACCGACATCTTTATACTCATCAAATCATACTTCTTAGGATATGGCAACATCATACTGAATTAGAAAATCAATTTCTTGACATCAATGACAAAATAATAATATTAAGATTGTAAACATCCTTGACCAGTTATATCCATAATCATCAACAACCTTCTCAATATCCTTATTGAAATGCCAACAATCTCTCTTTGTCTGTTATAATGCCAACAATCTCCCCCTTTGGCATTGATGGCAAAACCAATTGATTTGACCTAATTGATTTGGATTGCTGAGAGATTCTGAAATGTTGAAATGCTCTCCCTGTCATCAGTCTTCTCCCCCATACATTAGTCTTCTCTTCTTTTCTTTAGTCTTCTCCCCCTTTGACAACAATGCCAAAAAGTAAAGAACTAAAACATAATTTCTTCCTTTATGAAGTGATTTCCTTTTGTTATGTGTCAACTTAGTCTTGATCAGAGCATTTTGTCTTCAATTCCTATTCCCTATATTTGTTTCTTGCACACCTTTAAGAAACATCCTAAAGTGTGTAAATCAGTATCAACTCCTAAAGATATTCTGTAGAGTCATCGAATTAATGCTTTCACCGAACTCAATTAGTGAATGGAAGATAGGGGTAGAACCCCTAACTTACTTCTGAGATACTCAAAAGTATCCCTTGGTAGTGGCTTGGTAAAGATATTTTCTATTTGTTCCTTTATGCTAACATACTCCAACACCACTTTCTTCTCTTGAGCTTCTTCTCTAAGATAATGATATTTGATAGAGATGTGCTTTGTCTTAGAGTGCATAACAAGATTATTTGAAATTTTAATGGCACTAGTATTGTCATAGAATATAGTTACTGGCTTAGTAACTTTCTCATTTATACCTTCCAATAGTTGTTTGATCCATGCTATGTTGGTACAATTTAATGCTGCAACAACATATTCAGCTTCTGTTGTTGACTGTGAAACACATCCTTGTTTCTTGCTAAGCCAACTCACTAGTCTTTCTCCTAAAAAGAAAGCTCCTCCACTTGTGCTTTTCCTGTCATCAATGTTGCCTGCCTAATCATCATCAGTATAAACTTTTTAATCAAAATCATTTCCTTTATGATATACTAAGCCATAATCTTCAGTGCCTTTCAAGTATCTGAAAATTCTCTTGATTGTTGTCATGTGTGTTTCCTTAGGATCTGCAGAGAATCTTGCAACTATATCTACTGCATGTGCTATATCTAGCCTGTTGTGAACAACATATTGTAGCTTTCCAATCATGGATTGGTAAAGTGTCTCATCAATAGATGCAGATTCATCATTCTTTGATAGTTTACAGTTGGTAGTCATAGGAGTACTTACTAGTTTTGAATCCTCCATTCCAAATGTCTTCAAGATTTCCTTTATGTACTTGGATTGAGTAATGAAAATCTCATTTTTCATTTATAGTATCTGTAAACCTATAAAATACTTTATCTCACCAATTAATGACATCTCAAATTCTTTGCTCATTTCATTTACAAAGTTCTTGCATAGAGAGTCATTTCCACAAAAGATAATATCATCAACAAATATGGCTGAGATCAGTATTCCATTTTCATCATTCTTGATGTACATGTTACTATTTTCACTTGTTCTTATAAACCAATCTTGATTAAATAAGAGTGCAATCTTTCATACCATACTCTAGGTGCTTGTTTCAGACCATATAAATCTTTGTTCAATTTACATACCTGATCTTTATTCTTGTCTTCAAGAAATCCTTCAGGTTGTTCAATAAAAACTTCTTCTTCTAATATACCATTTAGAAATGTAGATTTGACATCCATTTGATATACCTTGAAATTCTTGTAAGCAGCATATGCCAGCAATGTTCTTACTCCTTCCAGTCTAGCCACAGGTGCAAAAGTCTCACCATACTCAATTCCTTCTTCTTGGGCATAACCTTTGCAAACAAATCTTGCTTTATTTCGAATGACCTCACCCTTTTCATTCAACTTGTTTCTAAAAATCCACTTTGTACCGATTACATTTTTGTCCTTTGGTCTTGGGACTAGTGTCCATGTGTCATTCTTCTTGATTTGATCAATCTCTTCTATCATAGCATTTATCCACTCTTCACTGTTAAATGCCTCTTTCACTATTCTTGGTTCAAATTTAGATATCAGACATGTGTTCTGTCTCAATTTGTTCCTTGTCATCAGTGGATGTTCCTTATCTCCTATAATTTGTCTTGATGCATGATGTCTTTTGACATACTTGGCTAATACAGGATCGGTAGGCTCTATATGATCTTCTTCATCATTCGGTAACTGGACATTATCTTTATTTTCTTCAACAGTTCTCTCGGTAGGACTTGTCGATTAAACATAGACAAATTCATCATAATCTTCTGGTTCTTTGGAGTTTCCTTCATCATTTCTTTCTGCAAATTCATCAATTCATCAATGTTCCTTCTTCACTTTTCTGATCAAACTTTCCATCTCTATCGTCTTTCTATGCATAGCATCTACTTCCAAATATTTTGAAATAACTTACATTAGGTTTCTTGTCATACTAGATCTCATATGGTGTCTTCAAGTTTCCTTTCTTCAGTTGTACTCGGTTCAGGGTGTAAATTGTTGTGCTTATTGCTTCTCTCCAAAATATTTGTGGCACTTTCTTTTCAATCATCAGGGTTCTAGCACAATCCACAATAGATCTATTTCTTCTCTCAGCTATCCCATTTTGTTGTGGAGTTCTCGGTGCAGAGAATTGTCTTTTTATACCATGATCATTGCAGAATAAGTTGAACTCATCAGATGTGAACTATCCTCCTCTATCTGATCTAAGACATTTCAGTTGTCTTCCTATTTCATTTTCAACTCTTGCCTTGTACCATTTAAACATTTGAAAAGCTTCTGATTTTTCTTTTAAAAACATAACTGACATCATCCTTGAGTAATCATCCACAAATAATATGAAATATTTATCACCATAATAACATTGAACTTTCATAGGACCACAAAGATTAGTGTGCACAAGATCTAAAATTCCCTTAGAAGTGTAGGACTTACTTGTAAAGCTTGATCTTGTCATTTTACCCATCTGGCATCCTCGACACATAGCATTCTCAGGTTTTTCCAAACTCGGTAGACCTCTTACTTGGTGCTTCTTGCTTATTTTGATCAGATTATCAAAATTTACATGACAAAACCTTTTATGCCATAACCAGGTATCATCTATCTTTGCATATAGACACTTATTCCGAGTTGAGTCAAGGTGAAATGTGTTACCTTTTGTTTGTGTCCTAGTAGCAGCTAACTTTCCATGCTTGTCATGAACTTTGACAATTCCTTTCTGAAATTCTATTCGGTATCCTGTATTGTTTAGCTATGCTACACTCAACAAATTGTATTTCAAACCTTCAACCCAATAAACATCATTGCATGTTGCATTGTCAAGAAGTGTTATAGATCCTTTGCCTTTTACCAGACATGGTGCATCATTACCAAATCTTACATAGCCTCCATCATAATCTTCTAATGTAACAAACTTGTGTTTATCGCCTGTCATGTGATGTGAGCATCCACTATCTATGATCCAAGAATCATTAGTATTTATGTGAGATATTAGGGCTTTTTCTTCATACCTTTCTTCATCTGATCCATCTTTGATAGCCACATAAACTACTTCCTCTGTATCAGTTTCTTCTAATTTATCATCATTGGATTCCTCATCAGCTATTAAGCATGACTTTCTATCTCTTCTTTTGAAGTCTCGGTGTCCTCTGTAATGATTATCTTTCTGTCTGTCATCTTGATAATCTCTCTTTTTAGTAGAATCTTTGTCAGGACAGTTAGAAGCCATATGTCCTATCTTATCACAATTGAAATATTTCAAAGGTAGTTTTCCTTTATACTTACCTTTGCCTCTCAGTAACCTTCTGGCTAATAGTGCTTCAAACTCTTCTTGTTTTCTGATTTCATCATATAGTTTGTGTACTTCTTCCATGTTCTTGCGAAATCTTTCACTTGCTCCACTATGATCCCCTTTAGTGTACTTACTCATTCTATCATTGTAATCATCAGATTCATCAATATGAAAAGAACTAAATGCAGATTCAACTTTATTTACCAATGACCCACTATTATCAAAGTTACTTAACTCAAATGCATGTAGCTTACCAATAGTAGCATCTAAAGAAACTGGCATATTGGGTACAGACCTTAATTCATTGATTGCAGAGACTCAGATTGCATAAGCTGGTAGAAGGGTTCTTAACAACTTACTTGTTATATCCTTTTCTTCAATAGTTCCACCTGCTCCTTTGATTTGATTGACAATCTCCTTTAGTCTTGTACTGTACTGGGTTATGTTCTCACCTTCATTCATGCTCATAGATTCAAGTTGTCTTCTTAGACTGTCCACTTTTTCTCTTTGAACATGTTCATCACCGCCATACATAGATATGAGCTTGTCCCACATTGCCTTTGATTCATTGCAGCCTTCTAGGTCACTAAACTCTAAGGTAGTCAATGCAGATGTTATTTCAATCATTGCTTGGATATGTTCTTTCTTTGCTTTTATCTCTTCCATTGTTAATGGATAGGTGCTCAGTGTGATGAAATCATTCTCCAGATAATATACAACATATTCTCTAACTCCTGATAGGTGCAGCTTCATCCTTTTCTGCCATGTAGAGAAACTTGACTTGTTCAACTTTGGTGCATCCCTCTTATACATCTTTGGATCTTTGTCTCAAGTATCATTAAACTTTTTCTTCTAGAGTCCAAATCTCTGATACCAATTGATAGTTCTGATACTTAATGTTAAGTTTAGATGCCAAGCTAATAATATGAGAGGGGGGGTGAATCATACAAACTTAATCTTCCATAAAAACAACAGATTCAACCTCGATAACATATAATTCAACAATATAACCAAAACTGCTAAACATGCAAACTCAAAAGCATATAAACATCATAAAACTCATAACACCAAATTTAACGTGGAAACCCAAATAGGGAAAAACCACTGTGGGATTTTGGACCCACTAAGAAATATACTCTTCTAGAGTATGCTCAGTTAAAAGAAAATCCTATTAAAGATTACAAACACATTGCTAGATGTGACCTGGTTAAGGGATTTCCCTCAGATCTCTTAGGATCTTCACCTTGTTAGAAGTGACCTTGTTAAAGGATTTCAAACACTCAATCAGAATGTCACCTTGCTAGAGGGTTTACAAATAAGACTATTAAGTCCACTCGGTTAAGATATTTTTTGTCACTTCACAAAATAACAATAATAAAAATCTATCTGCAACTTCACATCCAAAATGCTAAAGTAGATTCTTATTTGCCCAATACAATAGAACTTATCTTGTCCATCTACTGGGCTCTATACTCTGTTATCCAAATAGGTCTTCAAGCTTATGCTAGTTAATCACTATGTAGCATCCCTGTGCATACACTTGCCCGCATACATTGTTTATCAACAGTTCCTTATTTATAAACAATTTTCCAACCGCTTAATCTCCTTGATCACATTTCCCATGATCAATCATAGCCATTAGATCTTCAAACTTTTACCAGGTTCAATGTATCCTTCAATCTAAAAATGTTTTACCCTACCTTGGAACTTGCATACATTTCTTGGAACTTGTGCTAGGGCATTACGGTTCAATCTGCATTGTAGATCTTCCTGTCAATTTTCCTTTACTATAGATTCTTTAACAAACTTCATGCATGGTATACCAATCATTTAATCATAGCCAGCTCATCAGCTTCCTTCATTAAATAATGCTTTTATTCATTCAATGCATTCTATTACTACTCGGTTACAACTCAGTAAATACTAAACTTCACTCGGTAGACATTTTGCCTTCATTAACCGATAGCAATAACCTTAGGGTTTAGCGACTAGGTTTCTTAGGGTTTACCAACTAGGTTCTTTTCTTGGTAACATAGTATAGTATTAACCTTACAATAAATAACATATGCAAGATATCAAAACAATCTAAACATCATGATCTCATCATTGTCTAACTCCGTAATAGTTGCTCATTGAATAGCTTATTCCTCCCCTTATTCATCACATTCTTTCTATGTCTTTTACCGATATCTTTATACTCATCAAATCATACTTCTTAAGATATGGCAACATCATACTAAATTACAAAATCAATTTCTTGACATCAATGACAAAATAATAATATTAAGATAGTAAACATCCTTGATCAATTATATCCATAATCATCAACAACCTTCTCAATATCCTTATTGAAATGCCAACAATCTCTCTTTGTCTTTTATAATGCCAACATAAGAAGGAAAAGAGAAATACCATTGTAAAGCCTTATCTCTTAGTGTTCTTGAAAACAATTTTGCAAGTAATCTTTGATCATAAGAAAAATCAGTACACAAGGTTTGAAATATTTTGACATGCGTTAGAGGATCATATTTTCCATTATAGAGTTCCAATTGAGGGAGCTCAACATGCTTAGGTGGCATGACTTTAACAATATCAACAGAAAGTGGGCTCGTAAGATCAAATGTGAGCACACTAAACTTGGATTGACTCGTGGAAGCAATTTGTTGTTGTAAGGAAGACACAGTTTGAGCAAGATTGTTAATGGTCACTTTGGTAGAAGAATTGATGTTAGACATGATTGATTGAGAAGGTGGTGTGATGTTATTCAAGGAAGGAATTCATTGAGAATAAGGTGGTGGGACAGTATGATAAGTCGCCATAGGTGATGATTGAGTAGGAAAAGGGATACTGAAAGGAGGAATAAATTTTTTGAATCCCCTTGTGTCATATTGATTGGTTGAGGGATAATAGGAATGCTTATTGAAGACATAGGTAAAGATGGAGGATTCAATGAAGAAGAGGAATTTCCCCCATGACTAATTGTTGTAGGAATGACATTTTGAGTTGAAGTAGCCATGATGTTTGAGGTAAAAGTAGGAACACTAGTCATAGGAGTAGTCAAAGGAATAGAAGAATTGATTTGTGTTGAAGGTTGTGAATAACCTAGGGTTTTGACACAACTCTTTATAGGCATGACATTGGAATCAAAAATATGAGAAATGCCACACAATATATCAATTCCATTCTTATCACTTTTTATCATGTGTTTAAGGCCTTCAATTAGTGGAAGAGCCTCACTATTAGGGTACTCTTGGGAGATCCATTGTTGAAAGTTATCAAATTGATTGTCCAATTTTGAAAGTTAATGTATGAAAACTCTAGTCAAATGTTCTTCTTGTTCATCATGGGATTCATCAATTGGATAGATAGGGACATGATTAGGATGAGAAGAATTAACATGATCCTCATTAAAGAAGTCACCCAAATTATGCTCCATCTCCTCGATAATTAAGCCTTGGGAAGTCTTAATTATAATGCTTCGTCTAATGGGGATAGTATAGGTGTTGGTATTTTGGATATGTTAATATGGTTTTTTCACTGATGTCAACACCTATTAACACTTATCAACTCTGGCACTTCGGAGGATTGGCAATGTTCACTGGCAAGCAAGTGACTTTATGCACAGTCACCGGTATCTGGTACACTGACAAGATATATTGTTCACCGGTACTTGGAATGACATGGAAAACACTTGCTTAAGTCAAAGACATTGTTTGGACACTTTGTCTTGTATATTTGTTCATTGGTATATTCATGTTTGCACATTTGTTGTTACAAGCAAATAGGTCCAAAATAAGCACCGACAGGCTTATCTATTCCAAATCAGCATGATAGACTTTGGAAATGATTTTATTGTTATTGTAAATGCATTAAGTCGACATGTTGAATATGATATTGCATCAGTTATTGATTTACTTGTAATTGTTTTATTGTAATATCTTTTAGAGCCGACCTACTAAAATTGGTCTTAGGTTATGGTATATATGTAAGATCTTATTTGTAAGATCGATATGCGATTGGGAAAAGTAATTGTAAGAAGGTATATGCAAGAATAAGAAGAGCTATACACGCAAACATAATTTGAAGGTGAAGCAAGGGTTTTGTAAAGGCATATTAGAACTAAACTGATACTGAATCCAACATATGAAGATGCTATTTTGAGGAGTACATCATTATTGGATTTAACCATCCAATTGTAGTCAGTTTGACTCCTATTTGTGTTTGAGCAGTGAGCTCTAGGCGCTTGGCCTTTCTACATGTGTAGACCCCATTTGTATACACATACTATCTGCAGTAGTATCATCTAATTGTGGGTAAGGTTTCCCACCATGGTTTTTCCCCTTACAGGGTTTCCACATACAAATATTGGTGTTATGTGTTGTGGATGTTATTGTCTTTCTATTTCATGCATTAATCTTTACCGGTACTGCAATTAACTGATAAGCTATCAACCAGCATAAAGTTTGGTTTACCAGTATTAAGCATTAAGGTTCGTTAAGTTGTTTTTGGTTTGAATTTATTTGACAACTGATTCACCCCCCCCCCCCCTCCCCCTCTTAGTTGTCTCCAGGACCTAACAATGGGTAGGACTAATAGTGGTAAAACTCATGCACTAGAGGGAAAATTTGAAATGTTGAATTTGAATTTTGAATTATAGGAACAAAGTGCACAAAAATTGAATACTGCAAAATTTGGGAAAATAATGATTAAACAATTTGAACTTTGTTGAAAGAAGAAAATGACACAATTTCCAACAATAATTTAATGATAAATAAAAGGAAATTGGAATTTAAAATCAGGGCCAATGGGATACCACCTAATTTTACAATTAACAAAATTAGAATTTTAAAATTTAGGGCAGATTATAATTAACCCCTTAATTTTAAAAATTTTCTTGAAATTTCAGATGTTGAATTTTGAAGGTATTTTCATTTTTAGAGGAATCAAAAATCGACAAAATCAGCCAATCTTCTAGATTTAAGTAATTAAATACAGTCATAATAGTCTCCCGAAATTTGGGGAAAAATATCGGAGACCGTGTTGAAAGTGCACATGGTTCGACCATATTTTTTTGAAATTTTTCAGGGATGAAAGTTACGACGATTTTAAAGCTAACCCCAAAAAATTGGTGGATTTTACGATCTCTAGATAGGAAAAATTAAGGTTTGAATGTGAAAAAGGACCCTATTAGGGTTTTGAGAAAAATAAGGAATTGAATTGCAAATTTCAAAAGGGTCAAACCTAATGGATAGGGACACCTTGAAAACTGTTTAGAAAACTGAAATTGACTGAAATTGATTGAAATTTGTACAAAATCCAATTAAATTTGAAAATTAGGGTTATAGGACCTAACCACTTAATTTTTTAAATTTATTGATGAATATGACTTCTCCATTAATAAAAAAATTTTAAGGTACATATTTACAAAAAAAGGCTAGGGGATACAAGATCACCCCACGAGAGTCACTCAGCTAGCGGACGGAAACAAAAAAACAAGCTATTCATAAAAAATATTCCTCAGACAGCCAAAGCACTGGCAGCTGAGGGAGGAGGATCAGGTTCATCTTTTTTGCCCCATACATCAGCAGGGCCAGGAGGTGGATCTGGCACAGACCACCCATCTTCTGGATCTTTTTCAATTTCTTCTTCCTCCTTCTTGGGAGGTGAGATCGGAAGAGCCAAGTGAGGAAACTTGGAGGTGGTGGCAGAGGGCCACCCTGAGGTAGAGCAACCAAAGAAGTTGAGCGAGGTCTCCAAGCATCATCTCTCCTGCCCGAGGGGTGGCAGGGAGGGTGGGACCATGGGGTCTGAGAGCGGTGGGCAGAGGAGTTGCAACCATGACGACAACCACGGAGCGGAGTATGGTCGGCAGAGGCAGAGTCCAGTGGTACTCAGGAAATCACACAAGGGGCATTGCCCCAGTGTTGGAGGAGCTCCTGAAGGTGGGTGACCTCTAGGGCCACCTTGTCAGCTTGTACCTAAAACTGCATTAATACATTGTTACAAATGCAAGCTTTACCATAAAGCGAAACATTAATATCCAAACAACTATGAGAAAAAATAACTGCATTTCGATCCTTCCAAAGAGTGAAAATGATCTCCATTATGAAAGCATGCCATATCTGGAAGAACTTATAGGAGATTCTAGGAGAATCACCCAGAAGAGCCATGTGCCAAGAAAATGACTCAGACCGAAAAGGCCAATAAAAGTCATGAATCCAGCTCCAATATTGTTGATCTCTTCTACAGTACCAAAAGATGTGCATAAAAGTTTCTAGGTGACCACAAAAAGGACATCGAGGATCAGGAACTCCCAAATGCTTAAGTCTGGAGCCCAAAGGCAAACCTTGAAAGAGAACACACAAAACAAAGTGTGCAATCTTATGTTCAGTGATGGCGGACCAGACAGCCAAAAACCTGAATCTCCAGGAGGTCTGAGAAGATTGCTGTAGATGTATAAAAATGACCATATTCCTGAATGAATATTTTATGTTCATTTCTCTATTTAATTAAATCCAATTTAATTAAATTATCCATATTCATCTATTTTATTAAGTAAATTACTCAATTTATTTAAATAAAATTCACTATATCCATTTAATGAATAAACCATTTTATTCAATTAAATCCCCCTATCCACTTTTAATTAAATTCAAATTTAATTAAGTAGTTATCCTAAATTGAATAAATCTAATTTATTTAATTTCTCCAAATTGCAATCAAATTGAATAAAATCATTTAATTCAATTTAAATCATATTATCTCTCCATCCACTTGCAAAATCCCAAACCCCTTCTAATCCCTTCTAGAATCTTCTAATCACTTCTAATTAACCTAACCCTCCTCTAAACTTTGTCAAAGGGAAGTCACTTCTCAAAACCCTTAAAGTCTTTGATAACCATTAAAGGTTTTCAACCTTCAACCACCAAAACTCTTAAAGTCTTTGAAAACCATTGAAGGCTTCCAACCTTCAACCACTTAATCCCCAAAGTCTCCAATAACCATTAATGGTTAATTCAAACCCTCCCACATGGTTAAAACATTTTTTTTTACTCAACCTCTATCCAACCCAAGGGTCTCATCAGGCTATTAATGCGTTGACCATGAGTATCTCTTAATCATTTGCACAAAGGTTTATCCTTGGATTAACTCTTAATCTAGTGGGTAAGCCTAACTTAGACTTGACCCTTAGCCTTTAGATAACCATGAGGTCTTCTCAAGCCTTTAATGCCTCCAACCCCTTTTCTCAACCCAATCCTATGTTGACACTTGTCACCATTTTATTGGTGCCAATAGTGCACATGGATCCCCAACTTTCAAACTTGGCCCTTGATTAAACCTTTCAATCTTGACCATCCATTGCCCTGTTTATGCTATAAATAGAGCTCTCATTCCTCCATTCTTAACAATCATCTTTCAAATTTGAAGCATTACACTTATGCTCAAATTCTTTCAAGCTTTCATATCATTTTTATGCTCATCATTTAGCCTCTCTTTTAGATCAGGAAGTAGACTAAATATGGATGTTTAGATTACTTTCTTTATCATTTTAGTTCAATCATAGACTAAATATAGTATGCTAGGATAGTATTCATACTAATCTTGTCATCTTATCATTTAGTTTATTGCATTTTAGAATCATACCTAGCCTATAACACATCTCATACTAAAAAATTATCTAAGCATCCCCCGTTCTTGCATTTGCCATCCCTAAACCATTTTGCTCGATGATCTGAGAGCAAAAACATTGGTTTGAGGGACATTGTGAGATAGAGAACCATGCGACCCTCCTTGGGAAGCTGAGTAATACGTTATTACTCCATAGCTTGCACCAAGAAGTCATGTGTGTGTGTGTGTGGACTAGTTTCTAACAATATTTTCACATATTGAGTTTTATCAGCCCACTTTTCCCGCATACATTTCTGGGGCCCACCGTGGGGCTAGACCCCATATATCAAATCGGTTTTTGAATTTAACCACTTTTGCAGGTCCACGGGAAAAATGAATTAGCACGTTAAGTTGACTGTTTAGTGCATCCAGTAAACAGAGTAGCGCATCCAATCCACTATTCAGCGCGTGGAGACCATCATCTAGCGCGTGCAGTTCAAACATTAGCGTGTGACCTCCGTTAAGTTTTTCCTGTAGGCCTCAACATTGTGGAATATAACATTAAGTGGCATTTCCTCTTCTCTTTTCTCTTTCTTATACTTTAAGTTATATTCCATATATACTTTCAGGATGTTTGAGAGGGGTTTCAGACCTCTAGGAGTTATAATGCAAAATCTAGTTTTTGGAAGATCTTCCAAATTTCAGACTTAGTCAAATTTCAGGGCATTTCAGGATTAGGATTGTAAAATTTGTAACCAAGATCAGAATTTAGGCTTGTGTAAGCCCACACTAACATTTGATCACTGACTGTGTGCAGGTTCTAATATTTTTTTGTGCAGGGGAAGGAGTTAGTTTAGAGGGTTTAAGTCTCTTTTTTTTACTTTCTTTTAACAAAAGTTGGTTAAAAAGAACTCACTCTCATTTTTTGCACAAGTTAAAATAAACCTCATCATTTCATTTGGATGCATAAAATGAACTTCATGCCTTCCTTTTTGGTGTTTTAAAATAAAACTTCATCTTTTCTTTATTGCAAGGTAAAAAGAACAACAAACTTCATATTTGCTTTCTTGCAAGATTAGAGGAAAAACACTTCATTTTGGAAGTTGTAAAAAGAACCAACAATCTTTACTTGGGCAAAAGTTTTAAAAAGAACCTCACCATCCTTTGGTGTTTAAAAGGATTCACTTTATTTTGCAAAGTAAAAGAACCTCATCTTCATTTTGTGCAAAGCAAAGAGGGAAAACTTTCCCCTATCGATTTTAATTTTGTTGACCAAAAATCATGATTTACTTTGTTGACTAGGCTTTATTTTCAAAGGTTTTTGGAAATACACACTTTTCTATGAAAGGTTAAAAAGAACATCATGCTTGTTGGAGCAACATCTCCAAATAGAAGTTAGCAAATCATTGTCTTGAAGGTTAAAAAGAACAACTTGATTGCCTTGTCTTGAAAGTGGAAGGTATATGCTCTCCCCATAACTGGGTGACCAAAAAGCCAAACCACTCTTAAGCTTTCTGTACTTCAAGCATTTACATCCTTTAGCAGGCCTACCTTCCCGAGGGGTTGAAAAAATCTTAAAGCCATTCTTTGGCCAGTGTGAAGGGAATGACCTAAGTGGGGAATGACTTTGACGCCAAGTATTCCAACCCACTATAATCAAATGTGGAAAGTGACGAAAGTCCTTTTCAACGGTTGCGCGCAGTGATTAGCCTTCCCCCAGTATCCTTGAGATACGTAAAGCCTTTGTTCTAAAGGTTGGGAAGCCTCCTGAGGGAGTTTATCACTAATGGCCGAACAGGAAGCCTGATTATGAACCTTAGAAATAGAAACCTTGAACCGAGTCAGTCGCCAAACATTGGCAATATCATAGTGCAAGGGTGGGGAAGAATCTGCCCCCAAGATTACTCACCATATATCTCCCAAGATAACTACTCAATTGTGAAGCAATTCACTTTGAGTTAATTTCTGGCAAAAGGCAAAAAAATAGGTGCCATCTAGGGGGTGACAAGGCTGTTTGAGCTGACGGAGTATCGAGACTAGTGGGCTATGATATTGTCAATGACCTTTGAATAAAGAGTCTATCTGATGTGTCTTTTGTTGTAAATCAAACCAGTGATAACATCGAGGATTTGAACACATCCTCAAAAGAATATACACTCAATGTATAGCATTAGGATGATCATTGTCTTCATGTGTGCTATGTATTCTTGTCACAAATGTTAAAATATCTTGCAAAGTATCCAACAATCAAACTCAAAAGTCAGTTCAAACAAGGAAAAATCATAAAGTGGAGAAGATTTCCATATCCAACAGAACATCTTTTGAGATGGCTATCAACATTTCAACTATCTTTAGGAAAGACTTTCATCCAACAAGATTAGGGGAATACCAAACCAAGTAATCCTTTTTAGAAAAAGTTTTCAAACTTCTTGAGTATCCTTTCAGGTCCAATATCAAATGGGGTCACAAGAAATCAAATCAAAACACCAGAGAAATCATTTCCAAATCAAACAAGTCAGTCTTAGAACAAAAGTTGTCAAATCCAAAACTAGCTAAAGATAAGACTTTATCCTATCAAAATCAGGTATTATCATCACCTTTATCAAAAGGTCCATCATCTAAAGGATTCTATCAAACAACATACCAAGTTTCAACCTTAAGTGGTCAAATCAAGTTTCTATATCGGGAGACTTTATCCATATCATTTGACACACTTTGTTGTGAGGGGGCATCTAAACCTTCATTTGATAAAAGTGGACTTAAGTTTCCAAATGAAGTATCTCAATCCAAACATCGAAGGAAACCATTGATCATTCGTGTATGACCACTCCTCATATTTTGAGATGAACAAGTCTTTGTCACAAAACTAAGTTAAAGAAGAGACAACCTAGTCCTAGGACCCTTATCAACAGGAGTAAATTTCTCTACATCAAACTATCAAAAACATCAACTTTTATCATTCGTATGACCATTCATCATCAAACTGAGAAAAAGGAAACTCAGTCAAAGGAAATGAGTCCTAGCCTAAATCAAGATCACAATATCATGGCTCTCCAATCTGATCCCATCTTCGATCAAGATCCCACCTGTCAAGAATCTTATGATGATCCCCTAAAATTTTGGTATTCCATCCACAATGACCCTCTTTCATCTCAAGAGCAGAGTCCCATTCAACATCCATCTCTTAAGCAAAATCATGATATTCCTTCCATATCCTCCACTATTCTAATTCAAAATCAAGAGAAAAGCACAAACTCAAATGATCCTACTCCAAGTCAAGATCAAGATCAAGGAATCTCTTCATCCTCCAAATCTATCTTAGGTCCTTTCATTCCACAATCGAATTCTCCATCCCTTCCATCCATCTTGGGTCCTTACTTCCCTCCATCCACAAATCCATCACCTCAAATTATCCATAAGAAAGATCAATGAGGAGCACATCTTTGAAATTCTTTCAATCCTCTATCTAAACATCTTTCCAAAACTTCTTCTATCATTTCCTCTATCTATTTTGGGTCCTTCTGTCCCAAAATTCAATTTTCCTCCATCTCTTCATCACTTCTCAAGTACCAACACTCATCCTGAATACATTTCCCTCTATCCTTGCACAAATCTTCAAACATTCTATCTATTATCCAACACCTCTTTTCTATCCTTCCATCCCTATCATTCAATCCTTTGCATACATCCTTCATTTGTGAAATAGGCATTTGTGTCATTTTGTCACATACTTGCCCATGCTTGAATCTCATGTTCAGTCCTTTTCCTAGATATCTATTCATGAAACACTTCAGAATCTGAGGTTGTTCCTCTTTAACATTTTCTTTTGGTTGGGATACACACTCAATTCAGAAAAGAACCACTTATCGTATCTTGATACCGACATCTTTTGATTACTATATCTCATACACTTAATCGATTGCTCTAAAAATCATTGTGATCTCTTAAATTGAAGACATGGCTAGTGAAAAATCTAAAATCTTGCTTCAGCGCCACTGTAATTATCACACCCGTGGAAGTTTCATCACTTACAAGCCAATGCAAGAAAAATAAAGAGAAAAAAAAATAAAAAATATCAAAAGCATGAGCAAGAAAATGAATATCAAGAAAAGAAAAATGCAATGAAATGCAATATCAAAATGATTGGCTATGGGAACATGCAAGTAACTCCATCGGGGCTATGGACACCTGGCTGGCAATGGAGCAATATTTGTGAGATTACAGCGATAACCTCATCGGGGCTATGGACACTCGCTAGCAACGAGGCTCTATCCAGGATGCTTTTGAAGTTAAGGTAACTCATGTAGCTAGCCATGTTGGATTCTGAAGATTACAATGATCATATGAGCCAGAATGAACCCACTTGCACACACATGGGTAATCAAAGAACTAAGTACCTTGATCTAGTTTGGGCTTCTTCTTCCCTTTTGATTCTGCTTCCTAGTTGCTAGAAATGTTCAGTTGAATTTTCTAGAGGTTCTAAGTGTGGGTTGGGTCTCTATCTTTGAAAAGTTTGAGAACACTTATTCAGATGGTGCTAAATACTATGACAATCTTACATATCACCTTTTTGCAAATGGAAACCTCTATGCTTGGGGGCAAAGTTCATCTACTCTATTCTTCCTACCATATCTCCCAAATCCTCTAATCCATATCCCTTATCCTATATATTCATTTCTTCTATCCTCCAATTCTTTCTACAATCTTGCTTCACTCTAATCCATATCTATCTATCCTATCTATTCATTGCTTCCATCATCCAGTGCTATCTATATCCTATCTCTATCCATATCCCCTTTTTCATCCTTGATCTTGATCAAAACTATTGACAACAAATCTATTTCCACCTCAATGGTTCAATCATTCATTCATCCATTCCTCGTCTTGATATACATTGGGGCAACCAAATACATCTTTCTTCTAATCCAAAAACTCAAAAAAATCAAAATATCCCAAAACTCAAAAAAATCAAAATATCCAAAAACTCAAAAAAATCAAAATATCCAAAAACTAAAAATCGACAAAAATAAAAAAAATCAAAACAAAAAAAATCAAAGCATGAACACATGGACCATCCATCAAATCAGATCAACAACAGGAAAACTCTCAAAGTCTGCAATGAAACTTATCACATGTCTTGTTAATCAATTCATTACTCAAAATCAACATCAACATCAAACATGTCTTATACAGGGATAGGTACACTCGAAACCAGACAGATCGGTCTTATACGGGGTACTCACTCTTTGAAACTAGACATTCCTATCAATCATCAAGTCTTGATAATCAATCCATCCATCAACATCATTTTTCATCAAAGCAGAGTGACAAACAAACCATTAAAACTATTTCTCAAGCTAAATTTGTGCCAAAACAAAAGTTGTCAGAATCCTAAACAAATCCCACGATAAAAGATGTCTCTCTTATCATAATTCGGAGACCTCATCATCAGTATCAATAGAATCCTTTACCATCTTATGGATTTTTATCTCAAAAACACTTGTTTAAAATTTTCAAATTGTCAAATCTAGTTTCCAGATCGGGAGGGATTTATCCATATCATTTGATACACTTTGTCATGAAGGGGCATCTAAACCTTCACTTTGATAGAGTGAGATTTGAAATTTTCAAAAACAAGAATCAACTGAATCCAAACCAATCAAAGGAATCCATTGATCACTCATGCATGACTAATCCCCTTATTCTAAGAAGAAAGAACTTTTATCGTAACATCACATTGAAGAAACAACAACCTAGTTTTTCCAAATTCATCAAGAGAAATAAGTTTTTATACATCAATCATCAACCAAATCATAACAATGACATCAATCAGTATGACTGCTGGATTTTATTCTAGTTAGCCTTATCTTTATCAATTGATGGTAGTACAGGGTTCACAAATCATATTGTACATATCATATCCACCCATCTGAGACATCACCAGAAATTCACAAATGCTTATCAATCTTGGACATACGTAGTGTAGTCACTGTCCTTGGTTTATCTGAAACAATTATCCAAATAATATCCCACCATGGCTTGGTGATCAGTATACATATCCATATCAAAGTAGTATAAACGACAAGGGGTAAAATCCTGACCTCGCTTGGGGCATTTCGCCTTCAAGATTTTCAACATCAGACCAAAAACATAGCAAGACAACAAGGATCAAAACAACCAACAAATGACAAATGACAATGCAAGAAGGCTAAACATCACGAACTTGAACTGATTTCAACTGAACAAAGATCTATTTTGCAAGATGTTTTAATTGACAAGAATACATTTCCAATAGCATGCATGATTACTTATGGTTGTTAATTTTTGCTTATCATATCTCCTGAGCACCTCCAGGATGTCTTACGACTAGAGAAGCAAGGAAGGAATGTGATGTTTTATTTGTCTTCTATCTGTGAGTGAAGTCTTTTACCATGCAAATTTGTCCTATGAATAAATCCGATGGCATATCGCTGAGGACATTTTGGATTTGTATGGGACAAAGGTTAACTCTTGTATGTTTACGCAATACGCACTCAGGTCGTCTTGGTTCAATTATACCTTGATGCTTGTGCTATCTTGCAAAATCAAAAATCATGTAAATTTTTCTTAGGTCATTATGGTTCAATTATACCATTATGCTTGTATAAATTTTCAACATATCCTAAACAAATCAATGCTCAATGATGATATCTACAAAGAAAGAAAACAAATGGCTATATCGGATGGCAAATGCAGGACGAGGATACTCCAAAAAAATAAAAAAAATAGCATTAGTTGCATATCATTTTAACATAGTTGCATATCATATCATACATCTCATTTTCAAAATATCATTCATCATTCATCATTGCATCCCTCGCATGCATATCTATCACATCATCATGGAATCTTTCTTCACTTTCATATCTTCTATCATTCTTCTAAACTATCTTCTATCATTCTTCTAAACTATCTTCATCATTCTTCCAAACTATCTTCTATCATTCTTCCAAACTATCTTCATCATTCTTCTAAACTATCTTCATCATTCTTCCAAACTATCTTCTATCATTCTTCTAAACTATCTTCATCATTCTTCCAAACTATCTTCTATCATGTCTTATACAGGTGGTATCCTTCTTGAAACCAGATGCTTGATCATCCATATCTTATACAGGTGGTATCATTCTTGAAACCAGACGCTCGATCATCCATGTCTTATACAGGAGGTGTCATACCTGAAACAAGACTTGGTCTCATTCCAATCAATCTAATCAATCATATCAAACCCATGCATGCCATCACTATCTACTCTTACATCTTTCAAACAACATTCTTCTTCTTTCGAGAGATCATTCATGCTTTGTGTGCATGAACGATCTCCCGAGGGGGCATTATCATATCAAATCTCAAAACAAATCCAATATCAGTTTCCACATCAAAACAAAGATATCAAAATCAAACTTACATCAACAACATGAAACAAATTTGCTCATCTACATCAAGTTCAAAAACCTATCATTTCATATCAACTTGTAACACAAATCAAGTTCTCAAAAACCATATCAAAACTTGTAAAACAACTCAAGTACCAAAATCACATAAACTTGTAAAACAACTCAGGTTTCCCACCCATATCAGCTTGTAACACAACTCAAGTTTCCAACCCATATCGGCTTGTAATACACATCAGGCTTCGCACATCGTACTTGAAATAGAACATGCAAATAAATCATATTTTGATCAGAACAACACATTGATATCTACATAACTTGAAATATCTCACATCAAAACAAGTTATACTGACACTCATATTGGACAACTACATAAAATCTGGGGCATCACACATCAAATATCGAATCTGGGGCATCACACATCAAATATCGAATCTGGGGTATCACACATCAAATCAAATCTGGGGCACAACTTACAAATCATAAGAGCGACACAACAAAAATTGCATTTGATCATAAAAGCACAAAAACAAATCATTTTCTTTGAAATAACATGTGCACACACATCACTTCAAAGTGGGGCAAAATGTAGACGTATAAAAATGACCATATTCCTAAATGAATATTTTATGTTCATTTCTCTATTTAATTAAATCCAATTTAATTAAATTATCCACATTCTTCTATTTTATTAAGTAAATTACTCAATTTATTTAAATAAAATTCACTATATCCATTTAATGAATAAATCATTTTATTCAATTAAATCCCCCTATCCACTTTTAATTAAATTCAAATTTAATTAAATAGTTATCCTAAATTGAATAAATCTAATTTATTTAATTTCTCCAAATTGCAATAAAATTGAATAAAATCATTTAATTCAATTTAAATCATATTATCTCTCCATCCACTTGCAAAATCCCAAACCCCTTCTAATCCCTTCTAGAATCTTCTAATCACTTCTAATTAACCTAACCCTCCTCTAAACTTTGTCAAAGGGAAGTCACTTCTCAAAACCCTTAAAGTCTTTGATAACCATTAAAGGTTTTCAACCTTCAACCACCAAAACCCTTAAAGTCTTTGAAAACCATTGAAGGCTTCCAACCTTCAACCACTTAATCCCCAAAGTCTCCAATAACCATTAATGGTTAATTCAAACCCTCCCACATGGTTAAAACATTTGTTTTGACTCAACCTCTATCCAACCCAAGGGTCTCATCAGGCCATTAATGCTTTGACCATGATTATCTCTTAATCATTTGCACAAAGGTTTATCCTTGGATTAACTCTTAATCCAGTGGGTAAGCCTAACTTAGACTTGACCCTTAGCCTTTAGATAACCATGAGGTCTTCTCAGGCCTTTAATGCCTCCAACCCCTTTTCTCAACCCAATCCTATGTTGACACTTGTCACCATTTATTGGTGCCAATAGTGCACATGGATCCCCAACTTTCAAACTTGGCCCTTGATTAAACCTTTCAATCTTGACCATCCATTGCCCTGTTTATGCTATAAATAGAGCTCTCATTCCTCCATTCTTAACAATCATCTTTCAAATTTGAAGCATTACACTTATGCTCAAATTCTTTCAAGCTTTCATATCATTTTTATGCTCATCATTTAGCCTCTCTTTTAGATCAGGAAGTAGACTAAATATGCATGTTTAGATTACTTTCTTTATCATTTTAGTTCAATCATAGACTAAATATAGTATGCTAGGATAGTATTCATACTAATCTTGTCATCTTATCATTTAGTTTATTGCATTTTAGAATCATACCTAGCCTATAACACATCTCATACTAAAAAATTATCTAAGCATCCCTCGTTCTTGCATTTGCCATCCCTAAACCATTTTGCTCAGTGATCTAAGAGCAAAAACATTGGTTTGAGAGACATTGCGAGATAGAGAACCATGGGACCCTCCTTGGGAAGCTGAGTAATATGTTATTACTCCATAGCTTGCACCAGGAAGTCCTGTGTGTGTGTGTGGACTAGTATTTTGAAATATTTTCACATATTTAGTTTTATCAGCCCACTTTTCCCGCATACAACTGCAAGTGCCACCGTTGATTGAGAATATGAACCATAGGAAAATGAGGAACCAACCAGAGCAGAAATTACTTTAATGGTGAATATTTTCCAATGGCAAATTTTTCACGTCGGCGACCTGGGAAATGGTGAGTATTTTGTACTGACTGGGGGTGGCGATGTTGCCAGAACATTATCAATTTGCATCAAAGTCACAACTCGATCGCCATATTTTTTATGCAATTAAATGTTTCTATGCGATGATTATGCCAATAAAATATATGGTGGACACACGGTAAATTTAATTTTTTCACCTACACTCTCTGAGGTTGCCTTAATAGACGACCTTAATTTGCCTATAGGCATTTGAAGATTTGTTAGCCAGGAGGACCCAATTCACCCGACATCTTGCCGACGCATGTCTTCATTCACCCCAACTTTCGCCAACTATATTGTATTTTCCAATTATTTGGACGACCTATAATCACATCAGAAATTACATGTCATATTTGGATGACCTATAATCACCTTGAAAATTACATAAGTCATGTTATAGTTATGCACCATTCGCCAAATATTTGTATAGCTTATAAAATTCCCGCAGAATTTACCATATAAGGATTGGTATAAATACATGTAAAGATTAGATCTATCTCAACACAATCTGGTGTGTTCTAGGCTCTGAATTCTGATCAATAGTGAAGTTTCAAACCAAGGAAAATCATTGTTGTTTACTGCATTAGCGACTGCTAGTGACCTAAAGGTGAGTGATCATATTTTTGAAGTGTTATAGTATTATTCTAAATTTATCTATATTTGTTTGAATTGTTGAGTTCATTTTTATTTAGTGGCAACCTGTTAGTGCCAAGTAGTTAGGACTCAGGGGGGACATTCAAACCCCAGACATCTAGATTGTAGGTCATAGGGCCAATGAAACATATATTATACATTATATTCTATTATTGCTTCTTCAACAAATTGATATTTTTTTGGCAGCCTTTATTTCATTGGAGATGTTGAACAGGAAAAGGGGTAGGAAACTTGAATATGGGGAAGGCCATGAGAGGCCAACAAAAAGAAAAATGTTGTCTTCATACTTGGCATTGGAAAAGATTATGGTGAAAATCAGGAAGGTACATCATCACAAGTACAAGTACAAAATTCACCACCTACACCGTATGTTGAAGACGACGACGAACCTGATATCTCAGATCAGGATGATCTTGAAGAAGATTATCTAGTAGATGCCAAGGTTAGCCGAAATGATATAATTGACTTGGGTGATAATGCCATTGATGATAATGCACAGAAGGGGAAAATAAAAGCCATATCAAAAAAGGGTGAACTACAATAAAAAAAGGATCGGGAGTGGGATATGTGAATGAGGAATTTTCAAATTAATTGGGTATCAAAGTATCCATTCATTGAACCTGTGGAGAATCCAATTGAAGGAAAGCCTCTAATAGAATCCAGGTGTAAGATTTGCAATTGGAAACATAACAAGGAAATTAGGTTGTAGCTAAAATTTGACATCGTAGAAAAGAATATGGGTAAAGTTTATGAAAAACAAATGATAGACGGGGTTGAAAAATTAGTGATAAGATGAAAAAAAAGGAGGAATTTAAGCATGTGAGGAATGCAAAAGAGTATTATTTTCATGAGAAAATATAGACGAAGCTTGCTGAAGTTAAAAGTTCTATTGAAGCTAGTTTTGGAAAAGCAATGCAAATAGAACAACTAGGAAAAGCTATTTAGTTAAGTGTTGTTTTCTATATTTTGAGTAGAGGGCATGCTATGATAAATTTCCCATCAATTAGTGGTTTATTATACTTTTTGAAAGTTCCTAACTATCCTAATAGACACTGGTCAGTAAACAGTGGATGGGAATGGACAAGTTGTCTTGCTGAGGTTGAAAAAGAAGATGTAAAGGAAAAAATAAGAGAGTCAAACTTTATTGCATTTTCTTTAGATGAAGTTACGGTAGTAGACAATACTTCATGGGTATGCATGCATGTTTATATTGTAGAGAATCATACCTGCCAACCTTATCTACTATCTGTTGCTAAAATGAAGGAGAGTGTGACAACAAAAAATTTATTTCAACTAGTAAAGAGAAGTTTAATTGAATATGGAGGTATGGATGACATGATAGTAGCCAAAAAATTGGTTTGTGTTGGAGAAGATGGAGCTTCAGTAATGCAAGGTCACAGGAATGGTCTTTGTACAAATATTGAAACTTCATTTGCATTGTACATTGCTGCAATTCACTGCATGGCTCATAGAATGAATCTACCTTTTGGAATTGTGAGCAAGTTTGCTTCAGTTAAAAAAATTAAAATTTTAATTAGAGAGCTCTACTCACACTTATGTCAAATTTCCAAGCTATTTATGGAATTTCAACACTTTGCTAATGGAATAACTGATGGGAACAAGCTTCTCAAGGATAATGATACTAGATGGATCTCTTTGGATGGTCAAGTGCATCGAGTGTTTTCAGAATATCCATCCTTGATTGGACAATTTCACACAACTCGTGATGTATCAGATCAACCAAAATTTACTGACCTTCTTTGGAGGTTAAATAATTTAGAGATACTCTTAACTTTAGCAGCTCTTCTGTCCATCCTAGGAGAAATGAGGAATATTATAAAGGCTATCTGAAAAAGAGCTCTGTATATTGCAGAATATGCTACACTATGTAAGATGACATGCATGACCCTCAACAATCTCTATCGAAATCAACCAACACTATCTGATGAAAAATTTGTTAAGTGGCGGACACTCATAGATTTGAACAATCCTAATAACTTTTTACAAATTGGTGCAGATGGGGTGGTATGTGCCAATGTATGGGGAGTTGAGATACCAATGCACTTCTATGCCACGGTCAACCCCGAGGAACTAGGAAAGCGCCCCAGGAAGCAACTAGCAAGAGTTACAAGGGAAGATTTCAACAAGATTGTTGAAACTATAACTACTTATGTGAAGAAAATTGCGTATGATCTTTCCTCATAAATTAGAAGCAAATTCCCTCTTGAGAACCTTCTCGAATCCATGTTTATAGTGTTTCTTCATTATTGGAGCCTCAACATTGTATCTGATTTTTTAAGTAAGCTACTGATTTTGATAAAACAATTTTGCATATCTAGAGAATTGAATGGAGTAACTATAAATAGAATATTAGATGAAACTCATCTTTGAGAGCAATCATCTCATTTTTCATACACTATGAGAGAACAATATGGCAAAATGGAGAACCCCTGTGAAGAGGGATCAATAACAAGGCTTTGGAAAACTATAGCTGAGAACTCAGCATTGCGTGATTCAATGCCAGAATATTTGAAGCTTGTTGATTTATGTCTTACCATGATATTGAGTTTGGTGGAAGATGAGAGAGTTTTTCAGTGCTTTGGGGTTCCTAAAATCAAAGCTAGGAAACAAACTAGACAAAAATTTGCAAAATTGCTTGAGGCTCTATACATCTAGGTATGTTGTCCACACTTTTCCTTATGATAGGGCACTGCAAATTTGGAGGTCCAAATGTGAAAGAAGAGGTTTGGGAAACACTTCAAACCAAAGTGCGAGTGGGACTATTAACTCATGTACTGGACCTACTGGTAGCATTGCGATGCAGTTTAGCGAAGGTATGCAGACTCAGAGTGAAGAAACCACATACAAGAATCAAGAAAGCTCTGAATTTGATGAGGATGAATGGCAACTATAAGAGATTGATATTTATTAATCTTATTATTGTATCTCATCATTCATATTACAAAAGCATATTACTTTTTACAATCAGAATTTAATATTGATTTGTAATTGTATTTTTCAACTTTCTATTTCCAGATTTAAAATAGCATAATAAAAAAAGGACCATAATGTGTTTATTGATACAGAGATGTTTATTGTTTATTTAGACATGTTTGAGTCTCAAATCTATGTGATACATTTTAAAACCATATGATACAATTCATTCAATAGTAATACACATGTCGAGAACTTAGATTTTCATTAATTCTTTCAAAATATAGCCATATGATACAATTCATTCAATAGTAATACACCAATCTATGTGATTCTCCATGCAAATGACAAAAGTGAATACAAAGTTTCAGAACCCTTTGCAAATGACCCTGAATTCCCTTTTATAGAAACAAGAGAGAAACAATAGCTCCTGTGTGATTCTCCAATGTCCATGCAAAAGTGAATGCAAAGTTTTAGAACCCTTTGCAAATGACCCTGAATTCTCTTTTATAGAAACAAGGGAGCAACAACAGCTTCAGGTCGAATTGCAAGTTTACAACATGTGAAGACTTAACATTAAAATCACAAACTTAGTACAGATTTATATGGCCATCACATGCTGTATTAGCAATTTAATATCTGCTACATTTCTGATGTCTCCTATTCAAAAAAAATTTCAAAATTAATTATTAATTCACGCCATGACAAATTAAATATAGATAATAGTAGTACCTAAAACATAGTAATCAAAAATAGAGAAATGCATAAATGTTAAAGTAAGGGAGAATTTGAGAAAATAAATTTACTGGTTGAAGTTTTGCACTATGCATCATAGATTCATAGGCTGGATTAGCAAAATAGCAATAGCGAGTGCTCATTTTTTCCTATTCACAAAATAGAGTTATTTCAAGCGATACCAAATTCCAAACAGAAAAAACATAAAACCTTGAGATTAAGAGTAAAAGAAGAAAATTGTGCAATACATACTATGATTCTTAAGATTTATGTGCCATTTTTTGTAGGGTGCACTACTCTTTGTCTAATGGAAGATTAATATTATGTAAACTATGGAAAGTCAAGTGCAACTTTGTCAACATTCCATATTTAGAAGATTGACTTGACATCACTGTTTCATCCAATACTGAATTTAGAGTTGTAAATGGTTAGATGAATTCCAGAAAGCTTTGGGGAGTTGTGTCCTTAGGAAGCAAGTCTAAATTAGACTTCACTTTATCTCCATGCATTTTTTGTAAGCTTCTTTTCCAATGAATTTATTTGATGGCTCAACGGTCTTAGGAAAACCAAGTTTAATCAAATTATTTTTCTTTTCTTGTAGCTTAAATATCTATTTTCCACAATTTTCCATAACTTCTAATGTTTCCCTTAGTTTCTGGCATTTTTGAATGATAGATGATGTCTTAATTGTGGCATCAATGTGGCTCTTAATTCCCTTGGATGCCAAGTAGCTATCACTAGAACTGTAGATTACTTGCAGAATCTTTTTTGCCATGTCCTCTTTTGAATAAACATGTATGCTCTTCTCAAAGTGCCCTTTGATTTTCATATAAATTACTCTTAGACTTTCATTCAATTCAAACCATTCACACAACTTGTCACTCCTCTGCATTATTTGCCGCCAAATGTTTTCTTGTATATACTTCATAGAATTTTTCATATTATCTTTCAATCTATCCTCCAAAGTTTTTATTTAATCATTTGCATTGTGCAGGTCTTCTTTCATTTGTGCACATTTTTTTCTTTCTTCCTCTACTTCCTCTTGCAAATGTTTTTCTTTTTCCTTCCCACAATCCAATAGGTCCTGTAATTTTCTCACTTCGGCAGTAGCAGACTCATAACTTGTGTATAATTTTTGAAAACTGGCTCTTTCCTCATCAATTTTTTCACTTCTTTTAGCCAGTTTTTCCCTCAGGTCCTTCAATCCTGCATCCATCTTCTCCTACTCTGCAATTTCTACTACAGCGCTTGAATTTTTTATCCTTTTCTGTAAATCATTGCACTTGTTATTTGCTGCTTTCCTCTTTGATTTTTTGTTTGCCAAGTCTTCAAGTAACTTTATTATTTGTTTCTCTAGTTTATTTTTTTCTCTCTCCACCTTTAGTAGTGAAGTGTAAACCACTTCATTAGTCCTTTTTGACACACTAATTTTGTCCACATTATGTACTTTGGAAATATCCATTTTGAGGGTGATAACTTGAAATTCAGAGGGATCTATCTGACTGTGTGGTGGATTTTTATCTTTAGTCGAGGCCAAGGGTATAACAACCATGAACTCCATCATATCTTTATGTGGGTCATATGTTGGAAATACCCTATTCCTTGCAAGCTCTTCATTTAAAACTTCAGTCAGGGAAACCCTATGAAATGCTTTCCTTCTTTTTTAATTTTCTTTTGTTGTGTGTTCATATTTTTCATAGTAACATGAAATTGAAAATCTGGACTTGCTGAAGCAATTGAATGTTTGAAAGGTGACATAGGAATACCAGAGGCTCTAGTTCCACTTATTCCTGTGGATTTAACTAATGCTTGACTAAGATTACCAACAACAATTCTTGATCATGTCCCACTCTCACTGACACTTTCATGTGTAGTTTTCATAATCTTTTTAGGTGTGTGATCTGAAGCTGCAAATGATTGTTTTGTAGTGTCAGTGACACTTGATATAGTATTTTGAATAGTATTATTATCTACCACTAGTGGCCTCTTGTGAGAGATATTTTGTTGTAGCCCTTCTCCAACAACAAGACAACTAGTATCAGTAGTACTAGTAGTACCCATGCCAACCCCACCAATCACAACGTCACTTGACTGAACAATAATGAGAATACTATCCCCAAATTCCCCACCTAGGGCAGTGGCACTTGATTCACCACCAATGGGAATACCATGATGTGGTGGTGGTTGTGGATTTGAACTTGAAACAAATGTAAGTGGACCCTGAGGGTAATTGGTAGTACCTATCCGTGATGAATCTGAAGAATCAAGTCCAATGACTGGTTTAATAGGAACTTTTGATTTTGACTTTGATGGAAGTTGTACCTGAAGTGGATACCAAATGCCCTCTCCTCTGGCACCTAGAACACAACCTTCAAAACCCATTTTTTCCACAATGCTTGCCCCTTTGCTATATTTTTCTTTCATGGACTCATTGACTGCACCTAATATTTTAGGGACTGTAGTAGTTGTTGGAGTAGGCTCAACCTCATACTCATCATCATCTTTACTCCTATCATATGTTGTTGTGGGATTCTCCATATTCCACAATTTGCTAAAGCCTCCATCCTCATCAATGGTCTCAAATTCTGCACTAGTCTTTGGTTCACCAAGATTCTTCCTCATAGTCCAAAAATCATTTATTTTGGTTTGAGTCCAAAAACTCTCTTTACATTCTTGCAGAATTGATTTGGGAATAGATTTCTTAGATGAATTAGCTTATTTTAGGTAGAAATTATAGGACCTCCTATTTTGGATGCCCTATCCCTCCTTTGTTGTCCTTTGTGTGTTCAATGCCATAATTTGTGATGAAATTTCTTCTGTTGAAATGTTATTGTTAGCTACAATTTTCTCCATCTCTTTTTTAACCTCATCCCAGGAGTCCATGTTTCTAAGATTTTCTAGCAATGGTTTACTTTCATGTTGACATAATGCTGAAGAGTTCCCATTTTTCTTAAGCCTTTCTTGAACTACACCGATTGGATCATACTACTACAGACCCTCATCACCAAAGTTAAAAACTGTCAAAAAATCATGTGCCACATCGAATGTTTTTCTCTCAAATGTGAACCCTCCACATGAGGAAGACAAGGAAGGAAATATGCTCTTCTTTTGCTGACCATAGAAGTGCCTATTTGTGCTCTCCAATTGTCGTATGTACTCCAATGCAAATACCCTCTTTGTCACATGTATTAGAAGTCTGTATGGTTTTACTGCCGATCCATAAAACCTTAACACAGTGAATTCTTCCATGAAGAACTAGTCAGCCAATTCTATTTGACTTCTGAGTTGAATGCAATCTCTACAAGACACAGGCAACCTAGGCATTGGAGTGCTTGTAATTACATTATACATTGGTGCCAAAAAGAAGTCTACAAAATGGTTGTATTTCTTTCTGTTATCATGCATCCTTATCTTTGGTGTCCATTCATATATTGGACACTATGTTCTCTTCCCAGTCTTCTCATCAATCTTATAGTTCACAATTTGAAGCTTGTTGGTCTTTAATATTGCACGATACTTAGATAGAAGGAGATAGCACAAGTAGGATGAGAACCTAAATGTCTTACAGGAACCTTTTTTGATCATTAGTAGTTGTTTTGGCATGGATTGAACAATGTCCTCAATAAAATTATTTCTTACTGGCTGACCTACACAATGGATATTATAAATCATTTGAAGAAGGCTTACACCCACTTCCCTATCAATTTCCAATCCCAGGCAAAATGACAGCAAGGAAATAGTATCCCCAACCCATGGAACAAAAATGATAGAATCGTAAGGAGGCTTATGATTTTAATCTAACAGAATACCAGTCTTTATTAGAGCTTTAATAAATGAATCTTTGTAACTTGGATCGAGACTCTCATAATTCCCTGCCAGCTTTCCTAGGTCAATTTGGACATTTGAGTTTTAGGCTTCAAATCCTAGGTTCAACAAATGAGAAAATTCTCCCACATTTATGGATATAATATCTTCTTTTGTATTTTTACTGACAATTGCTTTTTTATCTTCATTATAATTTTTGGCATAGAGCATGACAGAATCAGGGCAAGGGAATACTTTAGGTAACACCATGCTTCCTAATCCAGCATCCCATGATGTGATTTTATTTGTTCTTTGTTTTAACATTGGGTTGAAAACAATAAAATTTTCCCTAATTGCATCTACTGCCTTACTAGACAATAGATATCTAATATCTATGATACGCTTTTCACCATAGATAGCAAGATCATAAATATCATGGTATTCATCAATGAAACCTGCTGTTTTAACTAGCTCGGTTAGGTACATTTTTTTTTTCACTCTGCTTCATGTTGAACTACTGCTTCCCGTTTTCCCCATCGCTGTTATTGTTAATAATTCAAAATAATGCTAGATAAAAACCTGAAAATGCTAACCCTCAAATTGGACCACAAGATTTAAAAATGAAAAAAAGGTAGGATGTAGGTGTTCTAGATTTTACCCAGAATTTCAATTTCACTGGATTGGCGCAGATAGACTCTATTGCAACTTGCATTCCTCCATCTAGTAGTTGTTTCTGAATCTCCCTCGATTTATAGGTTTGTCCATGAAATGAAATATGATTATGATTTAAGAGTCTCTTATTTTGAAAACTCTAAAAAGTACAAAAGTAATACCTAAAGGGAAAAATATCTAGAATCATGTTGTGATTTTATTAATTACTATTAATAACTATTCGATGCCGAAGGAAAAAACATTCCTTACTTCAGTATAAATTCTGAGGACATTAAAAATCATGTTGTAATTTTATTAATTATTATTAATAAATATTCAATGGCGAAGGACACAACATTCATTACTTCTGTATAAATTCTGAGGATATTAAATGTAAAACATTTAATTTCGGGCAAAGTTCTCACAAATGTGTTCACTTACCACATTCGGGCCGAAATCCACCCTAAGTCGTTGATCTTTCCTCATCCAATGGACGAGGGTACCTATTGTCAGATGTCGTGGGTCCCATGACTTTTGCCATTTTTTGGGCATGTCACCATACTCGTGTGACTTTACGGGTCTATTTTTAAGTCTGTTTAATAATTTTAAACATTCACCCGAAAAAAGAGCTTTATAGACTTAAAGATATTTAATTAAATTTAAAACGTTTCAATTCTGGGTGAAGTTCTCACAAATGTGTTCACTTCCCACATTCAGGCCGAAATCCACCTTAAGTCATTGATCTTTTCTCATCTAATGGACAATGGTACCTATTGTCAGTTGTCATGGGTCCCATGAATTTTGCCAGTTTTTAGGCACGTCACCATACTCGTGTCACTTTTTGGGTCTGTTTTTTAAGTCTGTTTAATCATTTTAAGCTTATGCCCAAAAAAGAGCTTTATAGTCTTAATTATATTTAATTAAATTTAAAATATTCAATTCCAGGTGAAGTTCTCATAAATGTGTTCACTTCCCACATTCGGGCTGAAATCCATGCTAAGTCGTTGATCTTTATTCATCCAATGGATGATGGTACCCGTTGTCAGTTGTCATGGGTCCCATGACTTCTACCATTTTTCTGGCATGTCACCATACTCGTGTCACTTTTCGGGTCTATTTTTTAAGTTTATTTAATCATTTTAAACTTCCACCCAAAAAAGAGCTTTATAGACTTAATTATATTTAATTAAATTTAAAATGTTCAATTTTGGGCGAAGTTCTCACAAATGTGTTCACTTCCCACATTCGGGCCAAAATCCACCCTAAGTCATTGATCTTTGTTCATCCAACGGACGATCGTACCTATTTTTCAGATGTCATGGGTCCCATGACTTCTGCCATTTTTATGGCACGTCACCATACTCATATCACTTTTCAGGTCTATTTTTTAAGACTATTTAATCATTTTAAACTTTTGCCCAAAAAAGAGCTTTATAGACTTAATTATATTTAATTAAATTTAAAATGTTCAATTCCAGACGAAGTTCTCACAAATGTGTTCACTTCCCACATTTGGGCCGAAATCCAACCTAAGTCATTGATCTTTGCTCATCCAACAAACGATGATACCTGTTGAGTGTTGTCAGATGTCGTCGGTCCCATAATAAGAGACATTTAAATTTTAAAGATGTGCAATAGTTTAAGATAACTATTAAATATAATGTTAATATTATTTGTAAAAATTTGAAATTCAAAAATAGTATAAAACATGAAACTTAGTTTCTAGAATAAAACAAATAACTAAATAAAAATATAAATTTTGTTATACAATTTGAAAGGTAAAAGTTTAATATAAAAAAGAAAACATTCAATATAAAATCTAAAATATTAATTTAAAGTTTAACAAAATTCTTTAAAAATATGTTTGCGATATATAATTTTAAAAAATAGTTAAAAAATATATAAAAAAGTTCAACATAAATTTAGTGTATTAATTTAAAGTTTAATAAAATTCTTTAAAAATCTGTTTATGATATATAATTTTAAAAAATAGTTTTAAAATATTTATAAAAGTTCAACATAAATTTAGTGTAATATAAATTTTAATATAATAAATAAATAAAGACTAAAAATATATATTAAAGTTCAACATAAATTTAGTTTAATATAAATAAAATAAGTAAGTTTAATATAATTAAAATAAATAAATTTAATATAATTAAATTTAGTTTAATATAAGTAAGTTGGAGTTTTAGTTCAAATCTTAACTATATATTTATAAAATTATAATCAACCAAAATCAATGTACAAATAATTAATGGAACGAACTGAATTTTTTTTTTATATATTAAATATAGAGGAAGAAGCATTACATAAAAAAGATCAGCGTATTAAATTTATTTCCATTGTTTAACAAATAATTGAAATAACGTAGCTCATATACAAAAAGCATTTAAAAAAAATTAATTAATAAAAATTAAATAGAATTATAGAAAGCATTTTTATATCCATAAGACTTTAAGAGGAAAACTAAATCAAACTGGAATTTGAAAAATTATCATTAATATTTATGCTTTGAAAATTTACAATTTTTACATTTGAAGTCTGAGACTTGAGTCCCTCAAAAACATAAAAGCCAAAATGAGTGAGCCACTGAGCCTGTTAGGTTTTGAGGACATAGGAAAAAAAAACTACTGGGGGCCCAGTGGGGTGGGGCTAGGGCACATGTAGTGGATGGTTTACAACTTTTCCCTAAGAATCTGGCCCTCCTTCCATGTAGAATTATTTAGACAACATAAGCTGAGAGAATTCTTCAAGCCACGTGTAGTTTGGAAAGTCATCTAGGAGCAACCATTTCTGGAGGAAGTCCCTGCCAATCCGCGCCCATTTCCTATGACGCGTCAAGTGCTCTACATTCAGGTTCAGGAGAAATGGTTGGCTGGCCACTAGCACTATTTGGTCAGGGAGGAGAAGCTTGGATAATTCACTCACCCAAGGGATACCCACCCCTACTTCTGCAAGGACGACAACAGTAATGTCGTCTCCAAGGAAATCTTCCTTAAAAACCTTCCTTAACAGCATCAACATATCTACCTTGTCTCCTCCAAAGTCCAGAAGAGATGCTAAGAAATGGGATGTAATGTATGTGTTAACATGGTATCTATTTTCGTTTTGCAGAAACTCTTTGCCTAGCACCATCTGCACAGCCTCATTAGTGAACAACCCAACCTCTTTGTAGACTGATTAGAGGGTTTGGTCCTTAACGGGGCCTAGAAAGGCCCTCTGGTCCTTTGAAGAAATGCTTCTCAAGCGGATGGGAGTGTCCATCTTGAGAAAAAAGATTAACAAATTAAACAACCTAAGCCTATAAACCTAAACCAAAGGAAGAATTTAAATACTGTGAGCTCTGACGATTTATCTACCAAATGGCAAAGGCTAATTGAAGATGAAAGAAGCAGAGATCGTATATAAATAAAGCTCTTGATTGTAATAATTACTTCTCTAACTGTATTAATTGCTTTAAATTTTTTTAAATCTTTCGTATCTCTACAAATATTTCCCATAAATGCACGAGTGTGTGAAATTGGAAACAACTATAAACTAGTACCAAGTTGGCAAGTATCACATTGGAAGTCATGGGGACATAGTGGACTGCAGTAAGTGAATAGATATATATTAAATGACCGAAATTATCGATCATGATTCTTGACATTTGATACATGTCTATTGAATCCAATTGCATCCCAGGCACATTTTGGTGAGATATGTTCTCTTCAAAAAATTGGGCCAAAATTAAACTTCAGCGATTGATCTACGATCATCAAACAGTTTAAAATCATTGATGGATTTTAGGTATGTGTCACCCTTCACATGTCAAAGAGGCCACACTTATTGATACATCGTGTAGAGTCTGGACTCAATGTGATGTACTGATGTGATGTGATGTGCCTTGTCTATTAATGGCAATGAATTCATGAAATCACCAATAAATTATATATTTTTCCGTAAATAACAAAATATTCACCAAAACAAATTCAATAATTTTTAAGCGGTGGATAAAAATCGCCAATACATTTAAATAATTTTTCCTTCAAAGTAAAATTTTTTGCCCATACAATTATATATTTGTTCTTTTTAACAAAAAATATTTGCTTCCTACAATATATATTTTCCCTATAGAACAAGGTATAATTCACCATAAATTTATAGAATTTTTGTACCCTACAAAAAAATCGTCAATGCAAAATAATTTTTTGCCCTATTTTGAAAAACAATTTTGCCATCCATATGAAAAATTTCCCCCAAAAATAATGTCTAATTTGCCAAGATTTTACATAGTTGCCCGAGGGCTGGTTTCTTAAAGTTATCCCTGAACCAGAGATAACCCATTTTGGGTTTGTAGTTGGTGAAAGGAGTCCAAGGATACCACTTCCATTCTTTCCACCAAGGTCTAATAGACCAAATACCAAGCTTATGAAGTAAATTTGAGGGAAGGCCTGAGACCAGAAGGTCATAAGTCTGTCGATCTGGCCGAGACAGGTGAAAGTGGACCTAGAGGTCCTCCCAAGACCGAAAGCTCATAGAAGATCTAGAAAAAAGATCCTAAGGTGTTCGAATGTCACGCTTGTGAAAGTGTAGAGCACTAGTATATATAGATCTCTTACAGCGCTGATCTGATTTATTGCTTCGATCTTACAAAAAGATTCTTTGATTAAACAAAATATCTCATAGGTTAGATTGGTCTTGTAATCATACACAATCTCCTAGTGCAATTTCCAACACAAAAACAGTTAGATGTGCCTCAATCTTGTAACACGTTTTCATGTGCATGTCCAGGTTCAATGTATCTAGTAAAAAATTTTACTTAGTGAATATCAACTCGATGAGTTAATTATACCACTCAGTAGCCATGAACCTTTACTCGATAAACAGCTCAGTGAATACTGTGTTCTGTGACTGCTTTCTTCAATAACTGACTAGACTGTCCATACCAACTTCTTTGTGTGTACCGACTGCATGATTCGGTAATACTAACTGACTAGAATATAGTATGACTTTGGATATGAAACTAATGGCAATTTGATAAGTAGTAACAATCTCCCCTTTTGACATTAGTTGAGATGTTTGACAAAAACTACTTACAAAGTCATAACTAAAAAAAATATACCTAACAAAATGTACAATAGTCAATAGTATATGCAGATATACTCCCCTTATCATTATCCTATACATAAATTTGAATTTGCATGTTCGGTTCGGTTCTTTACTATACTTGTGTACTCTAAATGCTCTGTATAATCTTCTCGATAGACTCCCCTTGTATATAATACTCAAAATTGTGTTATCAAAACTGTACTATTTTCCAAGTGTAGAACTACTCCCCCTTTGCTGGGCTTTCCTCTCCTATGTAGTAACATAATAGTACTTGCCCTTTTTGACAAACATTAAAAACTTAATTTGCATCCGGAGGTGGTAGCTGATCAAAAATAGTTTTATACTTGGTCTGGGCGTCAGTGAGGACGACTGAGAGTGAGTCATTGAGACTTTCCATTAATGAGTTTTGTGCTTGAATATTAGATAAGAGTGATATCAAGCCATCAAGAGTGCTTCCCTCTTGGGTAGTTGATAAGCTTGTAGCTCGGTTAAGCTACTCTTGGACTGATGAGAGATGAGGAAAGAATAATGTTTGAAGGGTCATTATATCCATCCTAATTTTATGCTCTGCATTCCTCAGTTCTAACTATTGAGCCATAAGCTGTTGTAGCTTTTTGAAAAAGGTCTGAACTGAATTAGGCTCAGTGGTCAACTTGGAGGAGAGATAGGTGATCTCTTTCTCAATTGCATCAGTTTTATTTTTGATGTCTTTAATAAATAAAGAAAATGTACACAATTTCTGGAATAAATAAAGAATGTGCTTGAGTTGAGGGGTCAACTCAGCAATGAATTTGACAAGTTTTACCTTGCCAGCAACAATTGATTTTTGGACGTCCTCTATCATTTTTGCTATGAGCTCTTTATTCTTGAGCTTGCTTAGGTATTCAAATGCATCAACTCTAGATGTTTCAATCTAATTAAGGAGTTCATCCAACTGAATATGGATGGCTGCATCGGTTGACACTATTGCTGATGGTAGCATTTTTGTGAGCAGTGTTCTAACCTTTTGAAGTACCTTGTTCTTTTTCTGTATTGCCAGTTGTTTCTCCTGTTCAGCCTTTGCTTTGCATAGTTCACTAAATTCAGTGAGTGCTTGCCCTTTTAATTTGGAGATGTTGACATTGGGCAACATGATCAGTTTAGATAAGTCAAATTTAAAACCATGCTTTCTCACCTTTTTCTCTTTTCCTTTTGTTTGGGGCACTAAGACAAGTGCTTGTGAGGCTTTCTATCCCTCGGTAGGTTGCTCGGTAGATGCAACACTTTGCATAGTTCCTATAGCAGTTGTAGTGTCTTTGGATGGCTTAGTGCTATGGGTCTCTGCTGTAATATTTGTTGTGCTTGTCTGTCCTTGAGATGATTGATCTTTTGTTGTGTTTGCTACAGCTTCAGACTTGTTATCTTCAGTAACTTGTTCAGTGTCCTTGGGGGCTTCAGTTGGTACTATTGGCTTCACCGGTGGATAAGGTTGAACTTGTTCTAAGACCAATTCACTAGACACAAGTTTTGCATAAGTGGTGCCTTCAATAATTTCTTGCTCCAGTGCGGCTTCATCCATTACATCTTCATCAATTTACATTGTGTCAACCGGGTCTGGACCTTTCTCGATGACATCTAGATCTTTCTTGGTGGCATTAACAATTTCAATCTGAGATTGTTCACCGACATCCTTTTGTTTGAAGATCTCCTACCACTTGGCCTTAGTCTCATTCTCCACGTCAATATAGTGCCCATTCATCAATTTTAAGGCTCTCTATTTCACAAGAAATTTTGAATTGTATGTGGACAAATGCTCCTTGATTTCAGCTACGGACATGTCAAGAAATAAGTGGACAAGACTTCTTTCTCTTATTTGTCTCTCTGAATCCATTGCATATTTCCATTTGTTATCAATATGTGAGTAGAGTTCACTTGGAAGTGACTTTGCTAGTTCCAATGGTGCTAACTGAAACTTCAGAAGTGTACATATGACAACTTCTTCAATATGTCGTTTCTCATCATTATTCCTAGACTCATACTTAACATATTTGAATCCTGCAAATCCACCGTATTCCTTGAGATTGGCACAAAAGTTTTCAACACTATGAATGTTTGCCGTTTTGCTCTTCACAATCTGGAATTTGTTAGCATCATCAGACTCTGTATCACTCGACTCTTTTGCCAAAATGAGTCTCCGAGTAGATTTCTTGTAAGTCTTTGTTACCTTAGGAGCAACAACAGTCTTTTGTTTCTTGCTCGATGATGCAGTTGATGCTCTGGTGTTTGGTCTCTTTATTGGTGGAGTTGGTAGGGCCTTTGTAATGTCCCATTTCTTTCTTTTTAAAACTTTTCCCTTTGGCAACTCTATGCTCAATGTTATTGCAGCCTCCTATGCTTTTGATTCTTCCTCAGTAATGGTAAGATTGCCTTTGACAGGTGTAGATGAAGATTCTTCTCCAAATTTCTCAGACAAATCTTTTATCATCTTTGTTGCTTTCCTTGTAGCCTTAGGAATTACAATGCTCATTTTTACTTTCTCCTTTACCTCTTCATAGGTTCCATACCTTAGTTTAGTTGCATGCCTTGGCAATGATAGGTAGGCATCAATTTGTTGCTGTGTGATGTCATAATCAATTTCATAACCCATTGGTTGCAACGACTGAATCCTTGGTTCAACAACATTTACATAGCAGTAATCAGTGTCGACTTCAAAACAAATATTGTCCTTGTATTTTTCAACCAGTTGTGGTGGGATCCTGTACCTGTTGTGCATTTTCTCTTGGAATTTTCTTAAGTAATCATCCATGACATCATTAAAGTTATCTCCTAACTTCTTGATATAATCATTGATCTAATGGGTGATAGGTCGGTGTTGCTCCCATACTACTTTTCTGACTGAGGGAAAGAACTTTTCAAAATAGAAAAACATATAGACAAGTAGTGAACCGAACTTGACTATGTTTGTTGAGTTGTTCTTCTTCGCCTTCCTTATGGTGTTTAGGTTCTCAAATAAGTTCTTTAGTAGTACTTCACACAAGTCTACTTTCATTCCCTTCTTTACTATTTTGTAGGCTAGGTCCACTGCAGCACATGCTACACTATTTTCCCTTGTAGATTGGAAGAAATAGTAACCAATGACTTTAATTGCAAATTTCAGTCCTCGATAATTAGATTCTACTCCGGTTAGACTGATTAGCTCCTTTTGTGATATCATTTTCTATGCATGAGCATGATCGTAGATGGGATATCTGGTGATAAGGTGAATGACTTCCTTTGTGATCTTGAACGGTTGCTCTTGTAGCCACATGAAATCATCATGTACTCTGCTCAGTACAAGCTTAACCCATTGGGGTTTGAACACACGGGGATAGACTAGGGCTTTAGTTAATCCCTTGAATCTGATATGTTCAAATTTACTATCCAATTTGTCGTCAATGCACAGTTCATCATATGTGTTACTAATCTCTACATGACCGAGTTCCTCAACATGGCACTTGGTAAAGAATCTGACATCTTCTACCAATAAGACTCGATCCAGGATGAGTGAAAATGTCATTTTATCATCCGGTTCTAAGGCGACTTTAGGAGTTAGGGAATACTTTAGAGATGGCTTCTCCACATTTTGGACAACTACAGGGTCTTGGATCTTGGGCGCCATGGTAGATCTCGAGTAAAAATTCAACAGGTTATCCTTAGGGTTTACAAGTAGCATACTCTTCACACTCAGTAGACACTAGCAATTTGACTAGATTAGAAACCAGCTAAATAGTGTGTATAGATTGATGTAAATACCTTGAAAATTCACTCTGAATGAAATTTGGTCGCTTTGATTCGCTCTGCTCTACTTCTCGAAAACTTGGGTGAATGAAAATGACCACGAAAATACTTTTAAGTACTCAAAAATACCTTATCGGGCTTCGTGCAGGTTAGGTCATGGTATTAAATGCACTGGGTTCACCTTTTACTGATTTAATTCATTTTCTGTTTTCACCGAGTATTCAACTTTCCTTTGATAACCGACTTGACAGGTTTCCTATATACATCGACTTGATAGGTTTCCTATATAGTATACTAACTGACTAATTGCATCTTAACTATGCAGATTTTGAATTCTTGTTCATAATAAAATAGGAACTGTTATGATTTAACTTTTAAAGAATGCAGTCCCTTCATACCCTTTCTTGATTAATTTGAAATAGGTGCACCTAACTCAGTAGGTAAGGTTCTTTCTTCATCAGACAAAATTTCGTTCTTTTTCCAAATCATCTTGAATTTTTCTTTTATCTCCCCAATGTCTCTTCTTGGTTGATCTCTGCAATCTCCAGCTAAATGTCTAGTTTTGCGACAATGAAAACATGCCATACCAAGATTTCTCAATGATCTCTGGTTGTTCACTCCAAACCTTATAAAACAATTGGCACTTATATGTCCATATCTTCCACAACATTCACACCATATCCTTGTATTGTAATCCCATGGTACTACTGCATATTGTCAATGAGAATCTATGTAAATTTGGTAACCTCTAGTGTTTGCTCGGTGTGGATACTTCATGTTGTTCTTTTGCTTAAACCAAGCTCTCTCGGTACTATGTCCATATCTATTGCAGTTTTTACAAAACCCTTTGAATTTTGCCTTCTGATGGTTGTTAACAGACTTTGTTCTACATTGATTAGGTATGTGACCATATTTATTGCAATTATAACAATGTCCATTGTACTTAGAGATATTCGGTTGCTTACCTTTTCTGATCTGGCATATGTTGGCAGTATGACCTTGATTTCCATAGTAGTAGCAAATAGGCTTCTTCCTTTTGATGTTATTTCTTTTTTCAGCTTGTTTTGATGATTCTCCTTTCTCGGTAGTATTATTTCCTTTATAACCGAGTCCTCCATCTTTGTAGAGTCTTCTTGTATTTAGTTGCTCATCCAACATCTTTGATGCTTCATAACTCTTCTCCAATGATTCTTTGGATTTCTTTTCTATTTCAAGTTCACCAGTCAACCTTGATACTTCAAGTTTCAAAGATTGATTTTCATCATTCTTCATAATTGCTTCATGATGTGCATAACCTAGTTGATTTGTCATATTTTGTTGAATACAATTAACCTTATGATTTCATCATCCTTATCAGATACTAGTGCTTCAAGTTGTTGTTTCTCTCTTTGTAGATCTCTTGCTTTATCCTCAGCTCTCCTTAATGCATCTAGATTTTCAGTCATTTGTGTACTGAAATGTTCAAGTTCTCTTTTCATTTCTTTTAGTTGATCAACCAATGCTTTGTTCTTTTCTTTCAACTGTAAAGCGCAAAAATCGAACCCTAGTCATTCTCCCCTCCCCAGCTCCAAGGAGTGAGAAGGGAGAGTCACTAGGGTTGATGGTTTTCACTTAGGGGAGACTTTACATTCAAAAGAGGGGTTGAAACCCACAAGATCCAATCCCATGCAATGCAAGATTGGATTCTATATGAGTTTCAAGGGTTAAGACATCAAGGATACCCTCTTTTGTAAAGAATGTAGATAGAAAGATTGAACTAGGAATGGATGTAAAGTGGGAAAGATTTGCTTATAAACAGAGATAGGGATATGGGATGAAGCTGCGGACCTGGAATTAGCAGTAAAATGTCGAGACAGTGCTGTTTTGCAAATTTGAGCGAAAGTTGATGGGACGATGGCGCCCGGCGTGCACACGGTCCTCCGAAAAATCCGCGAAACGAAGGGGGATCTGTTCGTCTCTGCACAAGGATTCTAGATCTTCAATTACAGTCGCGTACCTGCAACCTACACACAGAAAAGAGAGGATGATTGGGGGGTTAGGGATGAGGGGTTTGCCTTTAGGTCAAACCCCAGTTTTGGAATTAACCAAGAAATGAGAATGTTGTAAATGTAAATGTTTGTAATGTAAACAAGTACTGATACCTTGTTGTAAGAATGTTTGTATTCTTACATGCGAAGGTGTAATGTATGTAGTATGTTGTATGTTGTATGTGATCTCCTCTTCAATGGTTGAATCCTTGTCTTGAATGCAACACTTAGCCTTGAATAGAGACTTAGAATGCTCAATTGCTTGAAGGAAATGCTTGAATGCTTGAATGCTTGAATGTTTGAATATCGTTTCCGCCTTTTTTCCATCTACCAAAATGGGAGAGGAAATGTAGTTTTTATACTTGTCAATTAGGGTTGATAGACTGATTTTCCTAACCTTAGACCGACTAGGAAACATTATTTTCCAATTTGCAAACTTAAAGACCCGAAGCCCCATAAGAGACCGGGCCCAAAATAGGGCCAGGGACCAGGGTGCTCGGCACCATGGTCCTGGGGGACCAGGGCGCTGGGTGCCCTAGTCCTTAAGGACCAGGGCACTGGGCGCCATGGTCCCACCTCTAGGGATAGCAAGGTGCAAGGAGGATCAGGCCAGGGTGCTGAAAAATGCAATTTTGATGTCATGAACAAGTTTCAGGGTCTCCATTTAGGTTTCGTGTTGCATTGCCATCGTGAAGACCCAAATGTAGTCGAAATTGCAAGTGTCGCAATTTTAGGACTCTACATCAACATTCCAATCATTTCTTCAGTTTCTTCAGATTTAATATTCTCAAATGATGTCTCGATTTGTTCCACTAGCTCTTGAGAATCCCGCAAGTCATTAGATAATCTTCTCCTTACTTTCAGAGATTTTTGCATTTGCCTCTACATGTCTGCAATCACTTGATTTGCATTATCCAACTCTTCTTGAAGATGCACAATCCTCTAAGATTGTTTGTAGCCTTCCATTGCTAAGATCTTTCTCTTCAGGTGGTTAAACCCTTTTCCAAGATTCAAGCTCTGATACCAATTGTTAGGCCCAATATAGAAAGCTAATGTACTAAGAGGGGAGGGGTGAATCAGTACTCCAAAACTTTTCTTTTGTAATAACCTTACTATTATGCATAAACATAATAGTGCAGTAACATAAAACAAAACTATAATCAATAGATAACATTCATACATGATTCACTCCATAACACATATATTTTGGTCACGCAGAAACTCTTGGTTAGAGAGAAAAACTACGGTGGGGATGGCACCCACAACTTCACTACTGCAATAATAAAGAATGCTTGGTTAGAGCTACATTTAGCTATTTCTGATAGCTTACCTTGTTAGGATTATTAAGATTAGTTAGATCTACCTTACTAAAGGATTTATACAACACTATATAAGTGTAGCACCTGGTTAAAGGATTTACAATTTATAGACTTGGTTAGAGTCTTTTACCTTGTTAAAGGTTTCTCATACAACTTCAAAATATTACAATATAATCATTAGAAATATCTGCAACTTTACATCTGAAATGCTAAAGCAGATTCTATGTGCTCTTAATAAGATTACCTAGCTTGTAGCATACCTCGGTAACCCATAATGAAACTCGGTAAACCCTTCTGTTTACTCTATTCTTCGATTGTTCACTAATAACCTTCTTGGTGACCTCTCTGTGTCTCTGTAACAGTCTTCCTTCATGCATACACACTGTTATCTCATTGCATCTCTTATCACATCATATCGTGTCATATATCTAACCCTAGAATCATTCT